>NC_135080.1:6968500-7269000 GCF_051107435.1 Chaetodon auriga
CACATGCTAGAGCTCAACAGATGAATATGGATGACGTATCAGCCACTGTTGTCTTATTCTGGAAATGTGTCCACCGATACATATGAAGAAAGTACAGTATAGTACATGCAGTACACAAACGGCAAAAATATGCTTGAGGCCGTTTAGAAACACTGTCTCCATTACATAGTTTGTCCACTAATGAGCACTAAGATTGTTTTTTTTACTGTAAAATGTACCACTTAGTACAAACATCAATATAACATTAATGAAGATCTTAAACTGTCAAATATCGCTATCAGTATCACTGATAAGAGCTGTAAGTATTAGTTGATCGATTAGTCACAAAACAGAAGATGAATTACCAAATATTTTAATAATCAAATAATTCATTTTTAAGAATACATGCTGCTGAATAAAACAAAACATTTTGAAGACGTCTCCTTGGCTTCTGGGAAACTGGGATGGACATGCTTCAGCATCTGCTGGTGGTTTACACACCAAGAGATTATTAAAGGAGCAATAAAAATAATCATTACTTGCAGCCATGCATTGATACGGTGGCCAGTGGCAGCTCTGGGAGTATGTCATTTCTTTAAGATAGCAATGCAGGAAAGGTTTTATGGTCGTTTTAGAAACTGCTACAATGGCATATCTGAGACGCTTTTACTGCCCTTGCATTCAGGAAAAACAAATGGTGCATTCCTGGGCAGTATTTACTTAAGAATCCATCCTTGTTTGTCTCTTCCTTTGTCGTGTATTGTAATCCCAGCTCAGGACTGGGGGTACAGCAAAGCCCCCCAGCTGCACTACTCGGGACAGTATAGTGACTGGAAGGTGCTCCGGCTGGCATGCAGCCCAACTGCAGGTCAATACTTCCAGAGACTCTGCGACTGCAGTGCCTCTCCTGAAATATGTCTTCATTTCCCCTGCCACCCCTCACGCCCAAAGCGGAGGTCTGCGCTGCCTCTCATCTCCTGTATCACATAACGTTTACCCCCCATCTGTGTCCAACCACTTGGCAAACTTTTCACAAAGGAGCTCCTCTGTGCTCACCATAAGTGACACCCTGAATACTCCATTTCGTTGCTATTTTTGGACACCACGAATCACTGCTGCTCCTCAGTGCTCACAGCCCTCAGAGAGGGAGAGAAAGCAGCCGGTATGTCCCCCCCACCCCAACTGCCCGAGCAATGCAAGCTAAGTCAAGACGTGACATACTGGAAGTAAGGTTAGCTGGAAAATGTGCGCATAATTACCATCAAATCAGCGCTGAGCCTGAACTTATCTCCTGCCCGAGTGGACTCACTTCGACTGAAAATCTAATTGAGTTAGCTTGTGTGTAACTAGCAGTTGCTTTACGTAGCTTAAGTTAACATAAACTATTGTTAGTAACCTTAAGAAGTTGTCCTCAAATGGCAAATAGGACAACACGACAAAAACGAGGTTTGGCTAACGGTGAACTGAGCAGCTACTTCGCCACCGACGTAATGTTGGGATAACTGTCCGCAGACAAGAACCGCTAGCTCGAATAAAGCTAGCTGGCTTTGAACGGAACACAGCCCACTTCAACACAGCGAGCGTTAGCCGGTTTTGGCGTTTTTGTATCGGTGACTAACGGTAGAGGCATCGAGAAGCTCCGCTGCAACTTCCCTCAGTCGCCTCAAAAGTAGCAGAATGACAAAAAAAAAGAGGCGATAACTCACAGGTAAGTCCGTACAGGCTGAGAAGAGCCGTGAAAAGTCGCAGTCCGTTAACGTGAGATGGGAAAGTCCTCCTGAGCGGTGATCTTTTCTCCATGATTCCTGTCTGCTTGTGCGCTCTCGCACTCCCGGATCCGTCCTCCCTGCTCCTCGCGCGTCCCTGCTCTCTCTGGCTGGCCCGCGCTCCTGGGGAGCTGCTCTCCATAGCGACCGATCCGCGTGGGCTGTACCACTTTTGCGGGACGACAAACACAAACACACGTAGCCCACGCACGCACGCACGCACGCACGCACGCACAGGCGCACGCACACGGTCCCCGTCATCCCGGTTTGATTTGATGTGCCCCATTTCAACAGTGGGCACTTCTGAGGTGTAAGCCTGCTTATACAGTAATATGATAATAGAATTAGTTGAGGTAATTTGGTGGTAGTGGCTGGGGTACCAGCAGTAGTATAGTACTATGAAAAGTACTATTTTCATGGGTTAGAGTAAAAAAAAAAACTCTCTAATTCAGTGCAGAACAACAAACAAACAAAAACAAAAGCAAAACATGAAAACTTCCAATAGAGGTGAATACATTTTATAGGATCTGTAACTGGGACTATACTAGAGTAGGCTTGTGGTAGTTAGCCTGGATTACAGTACAGTATTACAGTATTAGTCACTGTTGAAATTATTCAGATGCTTTATTTGAGTAAGAGTAACAATACCACATTGCAAAAATACTCTGTTACAAGAAAATATGACTTGTGTATATTAGCAAAATATACTTCAAGTGTCAAAAGTATTAAGTTGCATGACATGAAGATACATATTACATATTCATGTTCTCATATTCTACCACTGGTAGTAGTTGTTCCATCACTGGTAGTAGCAAACATGATATGGTTCTAGTAGTAGTAGTAGTAGTAGTAGTAGTAGTAGTTGTTGTTGTTGTTGTTGTTGTTGTAGTTTTAACATTGGCTACAGGACTGCCTTTCATGAGACTTCTTCAAAGCATTGGAGTGGACCAAGGCTGGAAGGAAGCAGCTGCCCTAAAGGCCCCAAAACCTCAGGGAGCTCCGAAGGCTCCAGGTGTGGCAATTAGTAACTGGTAATTGATTGGCTGCGTTTTTCTTTGGTAATCAATAAGGGTTTACCTGATCTGATCTTAAAATACTGATCTTCGTGTGTACTTTCTCTTTCTCTCTGCTAAAAAGAATGAAATAAAAGACTTTTGTTTGCAGCTGTTGGGAATCCCCTTGTGGGAATGGGACTTGCATGCACACTAAACTGCAATGAAACCATTGATTGCAATAATAACAGTTTGGTTTTTAAGTGTGATTACGTTCTTCACAGCAGTGACTGAACAGATGAAAGCTCATTGTCTTGCTCAAGGAGACACGGTCCTGTGGGTGTCGAGGAGATAGACCTGCAACTGGTTACACTGCAGCCTCTCTAACCACCGGGTCCAGCCTATTTATAGACGGAGGTTTTGAACTGTAAGTTGATATAAATGTTTTCACTTAACACATTTGGAAGGTCTCTCAGACCTCTATAGCAGTAACACGGTTACAATGCCAGAAATGAAAATACAGAAATGCTTTTTTGAGCATGCTAAGCTTGCCACCTTTACCACAGTATGTTTATTGATAAAGTAAATTGAGGGTCAACGAAAATTAAGTGTCACAAAGGAGAAAACCAACATGATGATGGTAATCAGTGACTGCTTTTGGACATTGTTGAGGCACACATTTCAATGTGTAACCAGTGTTTCAAAGGTATTCTAAAACTGTAAGAGAAAACAAGGAAGTGAATGTGAAAGTTAATATAAACCCAGGAATGAGCTACCGAAGGACACACACGACTAAAGCACTTTGATTTCTGCCTCTGAAAAAGTGAAAATGTGTGTTCTCACCAATTCAGCACAGGCACACTGTGACGACTCCGTCCTAAAACAAAGTGGTAATGAAACACTCTCTTGCATTGTTCTTTTCTTTGAGATAATTACAGCTTTTACACATTCAGGAATCCGGCGTTGTGTGCAGCACAGTGTTATTATCATGCTCTGCAGCTTGAACTGATAAACATGCTCCCTCAGCAGTTTTAGGCAGACATCATATTTATTCTCTGGAGATAAGCAAAAATGCTTCTTTCAATGTGATTCCCTCATGTTGAGCTTCCCATTTCACTCTGCAGTGACGTCTTCATCACCTGTATTAGTGTCCTTATCACGGGATGTGAACTCTCCGGGGAGCCTCCATCATCTCCAACAAAATTTAACTCTCTCGCTGCGCTGCAGCCCCGCTTCACCGTGATTAAAGCATGACCCATGATGTGTCACCACACTGTACCCCCTGCCTTTATACCCTCTGGTGGTTTATTTATATCCTCAAAGAGCTATAAATCCCCAGGTGAAAGTGCTGCCCTTTTCACCAATCAATCTCCCCTCCTGGGCCACTTTGCATTGGAACAGTAAAGTCGGTGCACGGAGGAGGCTCGTGTATTTATGAGATGATAAATCACATCTTATTTTCCTCCACAATACATCTAATGCGTTAATGATATCACCAATTTGGGTGAAATAGTTTCAGTGAGGCTTATTTCACACCACTGGCATAACTGCACACATGCTGCATAAATACTCAAACCCCCTCAGTAGCACTAAATACTTTATGAGCATTTATGGCCCGTGACCTTTGTAATTGTGGTTACCTCATTGAGGGTTTATGCTGAAAAAATACTCCGTAAGCACCGTCACATTTTCTTCCAGGCAGGCAAGGCTGCACTGGCACCACCTCCCCTGTGACCAGTGGGTGCACATCCACACAGACTGTCTGGGATATTTGGTTTTACAGTCTGTGAAAACAGCCTTTGTTAAACACAACATTCCTCACTAGTCACATTGGTGAGCCAGTCCTTGCACACCTCAACCCCCCCCAGCCGCTTGCATGGTCCCATCCCCTGCCAAGGCTTGGCCATCTAGAGCAGGGAGAGGTCACCTCACTGCTGACGCCACACACTCGTGTTTGCAGCTCCACATAGGTCTTCCCCATAATGAGCTCCCTCTAAAATGACCCTCTGCAGTTCACACTGACCTTTAGTAGCCTTACGTGAAGACAATAAAGACAACGTGCCAGCTACAGAGCATATTCTCATTACAGACGGACAAGGCTCCTACAATGAGCATTTGGTGACAGACTTGCAGGTTTGGTGTGTATTTTTAGAGTGCAGTTGGTAACTGTCCCCTGGATTTAACACAGTGGGAAGGCATGCACGTACGTGCTGACAGAAACGAGTGTTGTGTGCACTGGATACACGCTGGTTTAAAGATAAAATGCCAAAACAAGAAACAAATGTAGGTATAAGCAAGAGGGTAGATATTCACACTAAAGCTTCTCTAAAAATACAGGGTTCCCATTTAATCACCACCATAAACATAAAGAAATTTGTGTAGGTCATAACTATCATAATAAAAAAGTAACAACCTCAGTGACTCCAAGAAATACATTTCAATTGACTGGAAATGAATGTGCAATAAAACAAACAAATAAATAAATAAAATGCGTTGTAATGGATTTAGATCGCCATCTGCTGGAATTAAAGGATAGGTTCATAAACTTTCAAGTTTGACTTAAAACAGTAATCAGACGTCAACATGTTTATTAAAACAGGTTCTCCTCTGATCATTTCTTCTGTTTATAATAATGGACGGCCATTTTTTGTGTTGATGAGAGATAGACTGTTTGTTTTCTTCTCTGTGACAGTGTGAAGAGGAAACGCTAGAGATGGAGTGATGATGGGGGGGGGGGCTTTGACAAATGGCCTAAAAGCTCTATAGGAGAGCGTCAGGACATGGGTAATTTGCAGTGAAGGTGGAGCTGTTGAGTGAAAAAGAGAGATACAAATAAAAAGTAAAGCAACACGACCTTGAAGGTGTTCTCAACGGTACACGAATGGGAAATTAAACCATTTGCGGATTCAAATTTGTGTGGAGGTCATACTCATACATTCGCACAGAGTAACATTTAAAAAAACATGACACCAGCAGCTGATTGGTTGGATTTCACAAAAAACAGTGTTAGTCAGCCAATTGTGTGGCGTCTCTGGGTTTTAAGGTGTTTACCAAGTGGCTTCTGGTCACTTTGGTAAACAGAATATCTCCCAAGATGACCGCAGGGGACATTCTGTTCACATAGTTGACACCTCTCATGTTTAACATCTGTTCACACCAACAATTAAGTCAGAACAAATCTGGCAACCGTGTGGACATGTTTTCTCTCCATTTTTAGCACTGGATGAATGTTTTTCAGTCATTTGGATCAACACGATGTTACAGAAAAACAAGGACGAGCAACACAACACTGAATCTAACCCACTAACAGCTAAATATGCATCTAGTTAACAGGAAATGAAAAGCTACGCTTCATTATCTGACGCTATTGCAACCAGTGAAGACCAAAAATAAACAGTTTTATGTTTTTTATACTGTCTTTATTACAATTAATTTTGACAAAATATAACAAAATCTGATGTTGGTCAAGTCACAAGACAGTGACAAACAGTGCAGAGAAAACACAGTCCTCTGTGCTTGTATTGCAGTGTATATGCAGAATGAAGTAGATGAATTTGAACACAGTGTATTACGAATGAGACCGAACCAGAAATCGCAGAGCCCGGCGCAGACTCCAAATGAAAGAAGACATTGTATGGATGATGAAAGGTTATTTACTTTAAAAGCGAATAAACCTTTTTTATGCTTTCCTTTGTTTTCTGATAGCTCTGGTTGTTTGTTTCAGTCCTCTCTCAAATAAGCCTCAGGCACCTCTTCCTCATCGTTACTACCCTGTAAGGAGGCAGCATACTGTGCCATCCTTTCAACCTCCATCACTTTAGCCTCGGCCATCTTCTTATCCGCGTCATTCGACAGTTTCTGTGCCTCCTCCACCTGCGCCTGGGCCACCTGAATGTTTGTCTTCGCTGTGATGGATGCCTGTTCAGCTCCTGGACACACAGATGCAAACACACACTCTGTCAAATCGTTGAAAAAAGTTCAAAGGTTGCCATAACACCACCACAAGTTCAGACATTAGGTGTGGTCATTAAGAAGACACTCCTGTCCATCATCTCCATTTGGTTTTACACAAAGGCCTGCTGAGTGGCAGCAAATGATCCGTACTCTGTCCAAAGTGTAACACTGACAGCAGCTGAATGGGACAGACGGCACAGACGACAACATACACAGCTTTGAGAAGAGGATTCACAGCTAAACACTTTAATTCATCGTTACAGGAGCCCCGAGAAAACCTGCCTCAACAGTACAACCATGACATCCAGCTATTCAACCCCACAGCCATGTAAGCACACTCAGACATGTTGTTTCACACACCTGAGCTATACGCCACCTCCGCTGCCATTTCACACAGCTTGACTGCGCTGACCCAGGTCGACTCAAAACGCCTGCATTCATCTTGTCTGTCATTAACCTGTCAGCACAGAGAGAATAATACGACCCAAGTCAGATCAAACAACTGTGCAGCGGTTTTGTTTTGTTGGGTTTGTATGCCTGCTGTTATATTTATGCTCTCACAATCAATAAATGAACAGAAAGACAGCTATGCTGCATTCTGTTCTTATTTATGTTTTACACAGTGTCTCGACTACTTGAAATCGGGGTTCCGCTTTTCACCAAAGAGGAAAACATAAACTAACCTCTGCACGCTGGCCAATGATCACCTGCCAGATCGTGTCCTCTTCTGCTGGAGTAAGATTTCCAATTGAGTCCAAATATCGTCTTTGGAGAGCAATGAGTGTGTGCACAGCCTGTCAGCAAAGAGAGGGAGGACATACAGTTTACGTTTAGAAATCAAAGACCAGCTACGATGGCAGAGTAGCCTGAGGAGGATTTTCTGGAGTATAGAAAATTTCCAAGTATTATAGTTGATATATAGGTCTGGAGATTATCCCTTCCATTAGCCAGCACAGTGTTTCTGGAAAAAAATGTATTTCAGTACCAGAAACAATGCCAGTCACCTCTGTTGTAATAGAGTGGCAGCAGAAGTTGCAGAGATCTTAAACTCAGGATATTTTTTTCAATCAAATCAATTTCACGAAGGTGAGTGGGAAAACAGGGTTTTTTGTGTGCTTCCTTTATGACTATACTAACAAAACCCACAGCATGTATCTGTAGACATTGGCTTGTCTCTACAAACTACAGCATGCTGCATCAGAACATCTATGATGTTCATCTATGATGCACTCCTGACCTGCAAAGCTGTGTTTCAGAGAGAGAGAGAGAGAGAGAGAGAGAGAGAGAGAGAGAGAATGCAAATAATCTTCCTAACCAATATGTTACCACAAGATCAAAACCCTTACTTTTGAGTACTCTGTGATGCCATCTATGAGAGCCAAGGTGGTCTGAGAGAGAAAAGTGCTTGAACTGTCGGTCACCACGGAGGCTGCTCGTTTGATCAGAGAGTCGTGAGAGAGATTTTCAACCTGCAACAACATAAAGCACGAACTTACATACTGTAGGTGACTGAAATTAGATGGCTGTAATTTCAACATGACGCTCACTCACCTGTCTGAAAGGTACCGCACAAAGCCCAGCGCCGACGGTTAAAGATGCGACACCTGTGTACAGAAGATTTGTCCATTTCGTCGGTTTATGGACTGCAGGTTTACTGCTACTGAACAGGACACGAGCTGAACTCCTTTACAAAACAAATACCAAGGTTAATTTTAAAACAGTCCTTTACAGAACACAAGCTAATGCTAATTTTAGGAAAAACAAGTTTGACGTGTAACGTTTTCTGACAACTTCCGGTTGTCGTTATCAGCACTGCTATGAAACAAAACATGTTATTTTCCCCACATAAACTCAAGAGTGGCATTTAATCTTTAAGAAGTTGTTGTTTTAGCATAGCGTGTAAAAAATTAAATACAAATACCGTCAGTTTGACCTTATCTAATTGTAATACACGCCCTACCTGAGGAGACGAAGGCAGGTTGTTGCCGTCCTCTGGGCTGCCATCTTGGTCCGCCACACTAAAATGTTCGTGTCACTGAGCAAAGGTTCCCCTGCTGTAGAGCTGTCACAACTGAACACTGTTGCCCCGTCGTGGTGAAAAGAAGCAACAGTATCCCAGTATTTCCCATGCAACAAAATCACGATTCACGATAAATTTACTCTCATTAATTACTTTTGATACTTATCTATGTATTACCATACAACAAAAGTATTTCATTCAAAATCTCTGGTTGATCTTTGTGTGAAAATACCGATTGTAAATGCTGCTGCTCCACTTTAGGTGAAAAAAGTCCACTGATAGAACTTTAACAGCATTTAATTTTTTACCTTAATTCTGCTCTATCTTATTTTAAGGATTATCAAGTGTGTTTTATACTCCATCTCATTTTGCATTGATTTTCTATCCCCGTATTTATGTGCATTCTGTGTTTTTTATGTGAAGCACTTGGTGCATGTGATTTCTTTGTTGTAAAGCACTTTGAGCTGCATTTCTTGTATGAGAGGTTCTATTAAAATGAAGCTTATTATTATTATTATTAATATGTGCAAGAAACAGTCATTTCTGTGGCAGCATTATAGTTTTAATTTGTCAACTGAAAGATTTATGTAATCTCGGCAAGCCACACAGAACATTGTTTTTCAGTGCAAGACAAAACTTGTCATCCCTGAGGCCATAAATGAGAGGACTCAGACATCTTGGAACAAGAGAAAACATTATATAATTAAAGTACCTGACATTAATAAATAACAAGACATCAAAATCAAACACAGCAGCTTCTATGAATGGACACCACAGCTGGATGAGACAGAGAAGGAGCTGGAAAGCATGAAGGATTACTGTTCTGAGCCCTATCCGTGTGGACTTTTTATTATGTTCTGATGCAGCTGTAGCCACCTTCATTATTTTTAACATAATACAATAATAATGAACATTATCAAGAAGTAAAACTGACTTACAGCTGACCCGACATGATTATGCCAACTGTGTGAGTTTCTGAAGTTGTACAGTAAGGGGACTCTGTAAGACACAAGCAGATCCAGCTGCTCCTGCAGGAGCCTGAAATGGCAGCTGAGTTGGAATGACTTCTCACCCATGTGCTCAGATAAAAGCCAACTATTTACAAATCTACACTATGTACATACCTGTAGCCTGGGTGCTAGATGTCACCGAGGCTTAGCTGGCCCTGCCAGACACTAAGGCCAACTGTCAATGGGTGGACGGTCACTTTGCTTGTAGGGTTGAAAGGCTAGATTTGAAAGGAAAACTCAGAGCCAAGGTCCTTTGTTGTAAGAGCCGTGGTCCTGCTACCCAGCACATGGGGTGTCAGCACCGATGCCCATGCAGTAGGACCTGATAAAGGTAGACAGGGTTGACCAAGAGTCCATCGTACAAACCTCAGATAGAGGAGCGCCTTGCCATAAGGCCCATTAGGCCCCACATTGAATGTGCATGCACCTGCAACCCAATCAGAGCCTTGTCTTGGAAAACGGTTGTCAAAATCAGTGAGGTCAGAGAGGTGGTCTGTTGTCCAGTGGGCCTGTGTCCTGTGGAGGTACACCACTCTGGATTCAACGCGGTTTTGTTCCATCCTGGCTTTAAACCCAAGTGGGAGCATTTCAGAAGCATTTTGCCCACCCGATTTTGTTATTTTGGCTTGCTCAGATTTTGCCGAAAGGGACGTTTTTCCTTGATATTTGTGCTTCTACCAGACATTAGAAGTGAAAACAGCAGCTGGACAGCTGAGAGGCACGATGTTAGCAGGAGCCAGGCATCATTCTGGAGGGCTTCCCTGAAGGTAGCTCCAGGGCAAGATCATGCTAGCTGATTGGTCAACAGGTTGGAAGCTAGCATTATGGAGGCTGTCTGGCTCTCGAGCAAGGTCCAACAGAAAAGAGGCCAGGGAGCTGAACGACAGAGCCAGAAGACAGGGAGCTTCGACGTCTTTCTTGTGGGGGGCCATCTTGAAAGCTAGCCGGGTCCCTGAGAAAGGAGACTCATGGGAATCATCAGAGGTGGACCCAGGCAGGAAGCTGCTGCTCTTAAAACTGATTCATGTTATTTTTTAATGGTAGGTACTTTGATTATATAATGTTAAGTCTTCCTCCAAGATGTCTGAGTCCTCAGGGATCTCAGGGATGACCAATTGCATTGAAAACCTGGGATCTGTGTGACAAGTCGTCCTTTCAGTTGACAAATTAAATGATAATGCTGCCACAGACTTCTTACTGCAATGAATGTACCTTATTTATTACAATTCTTTCATTCAGTGAACATGTAATCAGTAAATATTCACTTCAAAGTGTCCTATTTCTTGTTATGATGTGACTATGTTGGCACACTTTTCAACCATTAATGTCAAACAGAATTTCTTACAGTCTCTGGATCATATTGACACCACGTAGTCCACAAGAAAAGCTGGTTAATCTATCATGCATGAAATCCTCCATCATCTTCATCTACATGGTGTGAGAATGATTACCTGTCGCATGTTTCTGGCCTGACTTGATATTAAATCATTGGTCATTGTTGGAAAGAGTTTCGTAATTCTGCTGTGGTCTTTTTTCCTTTCTTTGCACTACTTGTTTGGTTTGTTTGTAATGTGTGTTACTGTATGTGGTTCAATGAAAACCTAATTGCAAGTCTGATGATTTTAAATATTTTATCTAGCACTCAATGTGATGTGATGTAATTGAGCCAATGTCTGTGACCTGTTTTGATATTAAATGATCATTCAGAGCTTGGAATCTCTAAACATCATAAGAGCACTGTGCTAACTGGATTAACAGCAGCTATAAGAAAGTGATGAGTCTGCTCTTCTCTCTCTCCATCAGACATACTAGATTCTTTGTTAAAGGTCCAGTGTGTAACATTTGTGGGGATGTATTGTCTGTCATCTTTGTTTATACCGGTAAAATAATCTTTTTTGCTGACTTTGTTTTTTTTTTTTTCTCCACAAGATGTCTCTGGATAAATTTTACTGACTTTGGTCAGACCCTGACATCACATTTCACTAAAATATCCTGACAACTATTGGAGGGATTGTTGTGACATCTGGTAGAGACGTTCATGGTCCCCAGAGTGATGAAACCTTTTTCCCTGGCCTGTCATGTAACGCCGTCATTGGGTCGAAATTTCATAATTTGGCTTCAGACCAAATACCTACAATACTAATTACATTCCCATCAGCTTTAGCTGCAGTTTGTGTTTAGGGCTAGTTAGCAAATGTTAGCATGCTAAAATGCCATACTGAGATGGTAAACACTATCCATGATAAACATCAACATGCTAGCATTATTATTGTGAGTGTTTTAGCATGCTGATGTGAGCGCTGCTAAAGTGTGCAGCAGACTTTTAATCTTGTTAGGATAATGTGTTGTTTTGGTTTTGGTTGCAAAATCTCTGTGGAAATGGGAATGTAGGGGCCTTTCAGACTTCACTGGTTCGGTCCGAACTTTCAGACTTTTCAGCTTGATCTGAACCAAAATTCCAAGTGTGAAACCTCCCCAGACCACAGTCCAGACCAAACAACCAAGGGTTGGTCTGAGGAAAACAGGTGGTCTCAGTCTGGATCAAACTGAAACTTGGCCGAGTTTGTTTGTAGCATGAAAACATTTTTTGGATGGTTCAAACTTTTGCACCAAATTACACTCAGTTATGGCAGGCTATTGGAAAAATGGGCTGTGGTAGCACATGGAGAGAAAGAGGAGGTGGAAAAACATGGAAAAACAAAAAAAAACATGAACCTTGGTTAGAACTTTGGTTCGGGCTTTCAATTCTGAAAGCACCTTCAAACACAATTTCATCTTACAGTGTATATTTATAATCTTATACAAGTATGTTGATCATAGTTTTGATAACAACCCTGAATTCTACAGAAACTTTAAGACAAGTCAATAGTTCTTCTTTTACCTCTTATGTCATCCATCCTCTCTTGGCGCAAAAGTCAACAGAGGATAGTTTAAATAATTAATGAACCAATTAGCCATCGCCTTAATGAGTTTTGCAGGAGCTTCTTTGCCATAAGAGAATAGTGTTGATGGGCTCATTAGCATCACTGCTCTGTTTTGAGTGTAAATCCACATGGAGAAAAACAAGCCATGACTGTGAAGGGCCACCACCACCATCGTATTCCCTCATGATACCTCTGTGTTAGCTGCTGTTAGGAACTGAATGCACAGACCAGACAATGACAACAAATCAAATTTTGATTGCAAAACAAATTGTCAGATACAGAAATATTCCAGTGAGATTGTTCCAGTGCTTCAGGTGGCCTGACTTTTACTTTCATGATGAGAGGGTTTTGATTACATGAGCATGAACTAAGGAACAATATGTCACACTATTAAACATACCAGGGATGTCAAAGATAATATATTGAATTTAACAGCTAAAAAACTAAATATATCCACATATCTCTTCCAAAATCAAAATAAAACAGGAATAATCCCACATGGCTCCTTTAGATTGTCCACCCTCTATTTTCAAAACATTACACATGTGTGCACTAATTCAACAGCAAGTAATGAAAGAGTGCTGAAAAAAATCCAATGCATCATGGAAACTGTAAGAGAAAGGCTGTGCTGAGCACTTTTACACTAAAACATATCACAGCTACACCCTTATGGGAACAAATGAAATAATTCATAGGTATGAATTAGCAGTTGGTGCGCAAAAATAATTGACTTGTCGGGTTTAAACATGTTAGTGTGAAGTATTTGGTCATGAATCAAAGTATTGGTCTCATTGAGATTTTGACCTGCAGGTGGCGCTAGATGAAAAGTCTGCAATATGTGATACACGGTGAGTTAAGTGAGCAGAAAAGTTTAAATAATTAATGACTCAGTTAATTGGAAGCTTAATGAGCTTCACATGACTTTATTAGCAAACAGGAATAGAAATAATTGGCTGATTAGCAGGAACAGTCTGTAATCTAAATTCACATGGAGAAAAACAAACCATTTGTTTGTCTGTGTTACCACCAGCGCACTATCCCCCCGTGACATCTCCGTGCTAACTGCTGCTGGTTGCCAAGTCCAGATGCCAGACACTGACAACAATCTAAAAGTTGAGTGAAAAAAGAGGAAAGTTCAGTCACAGATTGGTCATTGTTTATTCCCTGGGTTTTTATAATCATGATAATTGTAACAGTTACGATGACATTTTACTCACCAAATTCATCAACACTAACATTAATATTTACATTTAACATTAACCATTTACCTTTAGATCTCATTCAACCATTTAGTTACTGCAGACCACCAATAAGCACCAATACATTGTGTGTGTATGTGTACACATTTCTGAGACAATATGTCTGAGTGATAGCATCTTGTCACATAGCCTAAAGGTGCTAGTATGCTCCATCATAAGTGCTTGTTGGATGGGTGTATAGCTTCGGAAAGGCCCACACGATTCCGACGCTGCAATTGAACGGGCTGCGTTGGACAATTTTTTGTAATTTTCCAAAATGGACAATGCAGCATTCACACCCATTTCACGCTTGGGGGGGGGGGGGGGGGGGCAGTACATGTCATGGTCTTCAATGACATGGATTAAACCATCTTTACCATAAAAAATAATGTGCTTTGTGTATGTGTATGCAGGTATGCATACTCATAGAACAAGATTTACATCGAGTAAATATGATTTTCCTCCCCAACGCAGATGCAGGCCAATTTCTCTAATTTCCAAAACACATGTAGGCCAACACCTCATTTTTATTCCTATTGGAGCCAATAAATATATTTGTTTCTTTACTATATATACTATGTGTTTCCTTACGTTGCCACTAGACTGAATAGGTCGAATCATGTTTTGAATGGAGTATCCTTTTTATTAGAAAACTGTAGAAACAAAGAAACAAACAAAAATACTTTTAGGAATGATTTGCCAGGTTTGTGGAAGAAGAAAGTTAGAACTTTTCTCTCTTGCTCTCTTTTTAAAATTCTTTACACAACTATTTCTGCCACTGTACATGTGCACAAATGAGTGCAACATAATCAATGGGTTGCTCTGTTAGAAACAACTGGTGGTGACGACACTGTGGTGAGCAAAGTTTGGTGTCCCCTTGAGTTGTAGTTGCCCCTATAAAGCCTTCACACACAGTCCTCTCTCAGAAGGCTACACAGAGGTCAGCAGAAGATGTTCATCCATGAAACTGTGTGCCACAGTGCCTTCTTACTGCAAGGAAGGTTTGGTAATCTGATGGTTTTATGTCCTTTGACCTGTTGATGTCAAATTTATTGTAGGTATGTGTGATATTTTTGTGTATTGTGTTAACTAAAGGTTGATCAGCTGCTGCTGTGAGGATGTTAAAAGTGTAATTATTTGAGCTGTTGTCGCAAAATTAATTGTGGCACTGTCTAAAACTCTTGGATGTTTCAGAAATATATGGCAGCCAATAACTCTGTGATTGTTGGTGAATCCTCAGTGACCAAGGTCAATGATCGGGTCATTTTAGTTCAGATTTTGGTGGTAGTGTTCCTTTGCATCAACTTTCTGTTAATCACAACCTTTTTTATGAAGGATTTCTTCTACACAACCATGCGCTACATCTTATTTGCTAACACATTACTGTCTGATTGTCTGTTTTTACTCATGACTGATGTCCTGCTCATTTTGAGCTACTTCCATTTTACCATGCAAATGTGGTTGTGTCTTCTTATGTATATTGTTTTGTCTGTGCACACTTTTGTAACACCACTTACTCTGACAGCAATGACTCTGGAGCGTTACGTGGCCATTTGCATGCCCCTGCGGCACACAGATCTGTGCTCCACACGCAGCTCTCTGCGCTGTGTCCTCATCATTCACGGCCTCAGCTCTGTACCCTGCTTTGTAATTCTGTCCATCTTCATTGCATCTGCGGCCCACAGCTTCTATTATCAAGGCACAGTGTGTTCTGTGGAAAAAATCATCTTACACAGTTGGCAGGGTCATCTTAGGTCAGTGATAAATCAGTTTTACTTCTTAATTATGTGTATCACCATTTTATTCTCTTATATTGAAATCATGAAAGTGGCTAAAGCTGCATCAGGAGAGAATAAAAAGTCGACCTGGAAAGGGCTCAGGACTGTGATTCTTCATGCCTTCCAGCTGCTGCTTTGTCTCTTCCAGCTGTGGTGTCCATTCATAGAAGCTGCTACTTTACAGATTAATTTTATGTTATACATCAATTGAACCGCCACCTTATCGTGGTGGAGGAGTTTGAGTACCCGAATGATCCTAGAGGCTATGTTGTCCGGGGCTTAATGCCCCTGGTAGGGTCTCCCAAGGCAAACAGGTTCTAGGTGACGGGTCAGACTAAGAGCGGTTCAAAAAGCCCCTATGGATAGAAATAAAACAAGGACGTTCACGTCGCCCGGATTGGCGTTACCGGGGCCCCACCCTGGAGCCAGGCCTGGGGTTGGGGCTCGCAGGCGAGCGCCTGGTGGCCGGGTCTTTGCCCACGGGACCCGGCCGGGCTCAGCCCGAAGGAGCGACGTGGGCCCGCCTTCCCGTAGGCCCACCACCCGCAGGAAGGACCAGAAGGGGCCGGTGCTTTGTGTTTTGGGTGGCAGTCGTGGGCGGGGGCCCCGACGACCCAAACCCTGGACAACGACTCTGGCTATGGGGACATGGAATGTCACCTCGCTGGGGGGGAAGGAGCCGGAGCTAGTGCGGGAGGTTGAGCGGTACCGACTAGAGATAGTCGGACTCACCTCCACGCACAGTTCGGGCTCTGGAACCCAACTCCTTGAGAGAGGCTGGACTCTCTTCTACTCTGGAGTTGCCCGCGGTGAGAGGCGGCGAGCTGGTGTGGGCTTGCTTATAGCCCCCCAGCTCAGCCGTCATGTGTTGGAGTTCTCCCCGCTGAGCGAGAGGGTCGCTTCCCTGCGCCTTCGGGTCGGGGATAGGTCTCTCACTGTTGTTTCGGCCTATGGGCCAAACAGCAGTGCAGAGTACCCGGCCTTCTTGGAGTCCTTGGGAGGGGTACTGGAAAGTGCTCCAACCGGGGACTCCATCGTTCTGCTGGGGGACTTCAATGCCCACGTGGGTAGCGACAGTGATACCTGGAGGGGCGTGATTGGGAGGAACGGCCTCCCCGATCTGAACCCGAGTGGTGTTCTGTTGTTAGACTTCTGTGCTAGTCATAGTTTGTCAATAACGAACACCATGTTCAAGCATAAGGGTGTCCATCAGTGCACGTGGCACCAGGACACCCTAGGTCGGAGGTCAATGATCGACTTTGTAGTCGTATCATCTGACCTTCGGCGGTATGTCTTGGACACTCGGGTGAAGAGAGGGGCTGAGCTGTCAACTGATCACCACCTGGTGGTGAGTTGGATCCGCTGGCAGGGGAGGAAGCGGGACAGACTTGGCAGACCCAAACGTATTGTGAGGGTCTGTTGGGAACGTCTGGCGGAACCCGCTGTCAGGGAGGTCTTCAACTCCCACCTCCGGGAGAGCTTCGACCAGATTCCGAGGGAGGTTGGAGACATTGAGTCTGAATGGACCATGTTCTCCACTTCCATTGTTGATGCAGCCGTCCATAGCTGTGGCCGTAAAGTCGCCGGTGCCTGTCGTGGCGGCAATCCCCGAACCCGGTGGTGGACACCGGAAGTAAGGGATGCCGTCAAGCTGAAGAAGGAGTCCTATCGGGCTTGGTTGGCTCATAGGACTCCTGAGGCAGCTGACGGGTACCGGCAGGCTAAGCGGGCAGCAGCTCGGGCGGTTGTAGAAGCAAAAACTCGGGTCTGGGAGGAGTTCGGGGAGGCCATGGAGGAGGACTACCGGTCGGCCTCGAGGAAATTCTGGCAAACCGTTCGGCGCCTCAGGAGGGGGAAGCAGCTCTCCACTAATACTGTTTACAGTGGAGGTGGGGAGCTGCTGACCTCGACTGGGGATATTGTCGGGCGGTGGAAGGAATACTTCGAGGATCTCCTCAATCCCACTGTCATGTCTTCTGCAGAGGAAGCAGAGACTGGGGACTTGGAGGTCGATTCGTCCATCACCCGGGCTGAAGTCACTGAGGTAGTCTGCAAGCTCCTCGGTGGCAAAGCTCCGGGGGTGGACGAGATCCGCCCTGAGTACCTCAAGTCACTGGATGTTGCAGGGCTGTCCTGGTTGACACGCCTCTGCAACATCGCATGGCAGTCGGGGACGGTGCCTTTGGACTGGCAGACCGGGGTGGTGGTCCCTCTGTTTAAAAAGGGGGACCGGAGGGTGTGTTCCAACTATCGGGGGATCACACTCCTCAGCCTCCCTGGGAAAGTCTATTCCAGGGTACTGGAGAGGAGAATCCGGCCGATAGTCGAACCTCGGATTCAGGAGGAACAATGCGGTTTTCGTCCCGGCCGTGGAACACTGGACCAGCTCTATACCCTCCACAGGGTGCTTGAGGGTTCATGGGAGTTTGCCCAACCAGTCCACATGTGTTTTGTGGACTTGGAGAAGGCATTCGACCGTGTCCCTCGCGTCATTCTGTGGGAGGTGCTCCGAGAGTATGGGGTTGCAGGCCCTCTGTTGAGGGCTGTGCAGTCCCTGTACAACCGGAGCAGGAGCTTGGTCCGCATTGCCGGCAGTAAGTCGGACCTGTTCCCGGTGCATGTTGGACTCCGCCAGGGCTGCCCTTTGTCACCGGTTCTGTTCATTATTTTTATGGACAGAATTTCTAGGCGCAGCCAGGGACCGGAGGGGGTTCGGTTCGGGAGCCGGCAGATTTCGTCTCTGCTTTTTGCGGATGATGTTGTCTTGTTGGCTCCATCGAGCCAGGACCTTCAGCGTGCACTGGGACGGTTCGCAGCCGAGTGTGAAGCAGCTGGGATGAGAGTCAGCACCTCCAAGTCCGAGGCCATGGTTCTCGACCGGAAAAAGGTGGCTTGCTCCCTCCGGGTTGGGGGAGAGATCCTGCCTCAAGTGGAGGAGTTTAAGTATCTTGGGATCTTGTTCACGAGTGAGGGTAGAATGGAGCGTGAGATTGACAGGCGGATCAGTGCAGCGGCAGCAGTAATGCGGTCGCTGTATCGGTCCGTCGTGGTGAAGAAGGAGCTGAGCCGAAAGGCGAAGCTCTCGATTTACCGGTCAATCTACGTTCCTACCCTCACCTATGGTCATGAACTTTGGGTCATGACCGAAAGAACGAGGTCCCGGATACAAGCGGCTGAAATGAGTTTCCTCCGCAGGGTGGCGGGGCACTCCCTTAGAGATAGGGTGAGGAGCTCTGTCACCCGGGAGGAGCTCAGAGTAGAGTCGCTGCTCCTCCACATCGAGAGGAGTCAGCTGAGGTGGCTCGGGCATCTGTTCCGGATGCCCCCTGGACGCCTCCCTAGGGAGGTGTTCCAGGCATGCCCCACCGGGAGGAGGCCCCGGGGAAAACCCAGGACACGCTGGAGTGACTATGTCGCTCGGCTGGCCTGGGAACGCCTCGGGGTCCCCCCGGAGGAGCTGGAGGAAGTGTCCGGGGAGAGGGAAGTTTGGGCGTCCCTGCTCAGACTGCTGCCCCCGCGACCCGGCCCCGGATAAGCGGGTGTGAATGGATGGATGGATGGATGGATCAATGTCAGATATTTTAACTACATTACTTTCATTCTTACTCCAAGATGTCTGAGTCCTCTCATTTATGGCCTCAGGGACGAAATGTTTTTTCATGCACTGAAATACTATGCTCTCTGTGGCTTGTATAAGAAACCACTGAATTCTTTTGGATTGATGAAGACATGATATTATGCTACTGAAGTAACGTTTTTTATGTGTGTCTCTTTATTTATGTTGTTATTGAACTGGGAAATGTAACAGAAATGATTCAATTGATCCTTTTGCAACCAGCAACAAAACTGTTAAAACAATCACAGATGTTTCTGGGGATGATTCATGAGGATGTGTGATTATATTGTACTGATGAATATACATTCCCTGTACATTTGCTTGCAATACATTAAAGACACCCTATTTTCATCCCTTGACTGTTTCTAATTTGATATTAAATGTGTATCAGTAATGAACCAAAACACTAAATCAACATTTTAAAATCAGTTTGGAAAAAATCAAACTACTTCTTACAATGAGAAAATGAAATAAATGTTCTTATGCTGCATATTCTGAATGTGTGCCTGTATCATTAATACTGCAGCCTCTGGCTCCATAAATCCGTTGCTCTATGAGCTGTCGTCTCAAACAGCGTACCATGAAGGTTAAAGACCTGAAAGAGCGATTACACTCTCTGCAGGTGATACTGCACTGGCCTCACCTTTCATGGGGCACCTGAAAGTAGATTTTGTCACATAACAGTCCTCACTGTGATTGGTTTTGAGTGAAATGTCTCAAAAACTGTCATTGGTTTGCCCTGACATTTGCTGCTGGACTGGTTTGTAATTAGTTTACGATGACATTTTACTCACCAACTTCACTGGTGGAATTTGGGGATGTCACAACCTTCAAACATCAGCAGATATAGAAGCACATTTTCAAACAAATCTAATTTTGTAAGAAAATCTCCAGTTACATTGTGCGGGTTCAGGGAGGAAAGTGGCAAATTTTAAATGTCCTGGCAGCTTAAGGGGCCATGTAATTGCAGTGAATTGGACACTTAAGCAGTGTTTAGCATTAGCCATTTACCTTTAGATCTCATCCAATCATTAGTTCCAACACCCCCTTCTCCACTCTTCAAAGTGACTATAATCAGTATTTTTATAATGATCAAATGACAACAGTAACCATTTTATACTGCAGACGCCCAACAAACATCAATACATTGTGTGTGTATGTGTATACATTTCTGAGACAATATGTCTGAGTGATAGCATCTTGTCACATAGCCTAAAGGTGCTAGTATGCTCCATCATAAGTGCTTGTTGGATGGGCGTATAGCTTTGGGAAGGCCCACATGTTTCGGACGCTGCAATTGAACGGGCTGCAACAATTTTTTGAAATTTTCCAAAATGGACAATGCAGCATTCACACCCATTTCTCGCTGGGGTGGGCAGTACATGTCATGGTCTTCAACGACATGGATTATACCATCTTTACCATGACATATGGTTTAGCATATTAAAAATAATATGCTTTTCCATGTCTGTGATAACATGCAGGTATGCATACTCATAGAACAGGAGTTACATCGAGTAACTATGATTCTCCTCCCCATAACGCAGATGCAGGCTAATTTCTCTAATTTCCAAAGCACATGCAGGCCTACGCCTCATTTTCATTCCTATTGGAGCCAATAAACATATCCATTTCTTTACTATATATACTATGTGTTTCCTTACGTTGCCACTAGACTGAATAGGTCAAATCATGTTTTCAGTGGAGTATCCCTTTTATTAGAAAACTGTAGAAACAAAGAAACAAACAATAATACTTTTAGGAATGATTTGCCAGGTTTGTGGAAGAAGAAAGTTAGAACTTTTCTCTCTTGCTCTCTTTTTAAAATTCTGTACACAACTATTTCTGCCACCGTACATGTGCACAAATGAGTGCTACACAATCAATGCCTTCCAGGGGAGACTGTGCACTGTTTGCCTTGGTAGTTACAACACACAACCAGAAACTTGCTAACCCGATATGTACAGAAGGTTTAGATTTGATTAGATTCATCTTTATTGTCATCGTCAGAGCGCAACACAGAGACAACGAAATGCAGTTTAGCATCTAACCAGAAGGGCAAATAGTCATAATATATGAACAAATATAAATACATGTAAGTAGTGCAAGTGGCATGAAGTATAAAAAGTATAAACAGTATGAGGTAGGTGTCGGTAGTGCAAGTGATTTCTGTTAAACCATAAAAACATGTGCAACACGGTATGTAGACAAAGAAGGTGTGTATTATGAGGAGTTTTAATTTGCAGGAAAACATCTCTCCAACATGCAAAGTAAGTTACTATACTTCTATCATGCATGGCCCATGAGGTGAGCTGTTAGAAACAACTGGTGGTGACGACACTGTGGTGAGCAAAGTTTGGTGTCCCCTTGAGTTGTAGTTGCCCCTATAAAGTCCTCACACACAGTCCTCTCTCAGAAGGCTACACAGAGGTCAGCAGACGACGTTCATCCATGAAACTGTGTGCCACAGTGCCTTCTTACTGCAAGGAAGGTTTGGTAATCTGATGGTCTTCTGTCCTTTGACCTGTTGATGTCAAATTTATTGTAGGTATGTGTGATATTTTTGTGTATTGTGTTAACTAAAGGTTGATCAGCTGCTGCTGTGACAATGTTAAAGGTGTAATTATTTGAGCTTTTGTGGCAAAATTAATTGTGGCACTGTCTAAAACTCTTGGATGTTTCAGAAATATATGGCAGCCAATAACTCTGTGATTGTTGGTGAATCCTCAGTGACCACGGTCAGTGATCGGGTCATTTTAGTTCAGATTTTAGTGGTAGTGTTCCTTTGCATCAACTTTCTGTTAATCACAACCTTTTTTATGAAGGATTTCTTCTACACAACCATGCGCTACATCTTATTTGCTAACACATTACTGTCTGATTGTCTGTTTTTATTCATGACTGATGTCCTGCTCATTTTGACCTACCTCCATATTACCATGCAAATGTGGTTATGTCTTCTTATGTATATTGTTTTGTCTGTGCACACCTTTGTAACACCACTTACTCTGACAGCAATGACTCTGGAGCGTTACGTGGCCATTTGCATGCCCCTGCGGCACACAGATCTGTGCTCCACACGCAGCTCTCTGCGCTGTGTCCTCATCATTCACGGCCTCAGCTCTGTACCCTGCTTTGTTATTCTGTCCATCTTCATTGCATCTGCGACCCACAGCTTCTATTATCAAGGCACAGTGTGTTCTGTGGAAAAAATCATCTTACACAGTTGGCAGGGTCATCTTAGGTCAGTGATAAATCAGTTTTACTTCTTAGTTATGTGTATCACCATTTTATTCTCTTATATTGAAATCATGAAAGTGGCTAAAGCTGCATCAGGAGAGAATAAAAAGTCGACCTGGAAAGGGCTCAGGACTGTGATTCTTCATGCCTTCCAGCTGCTGCTTTGTCTCTTCCAGCTGTGGTGTCCATTCATAGAAACTGCTACTTTACAGATTAATTTTATGTTATACTTCAATGTCAGATATTCTAACTACATTACTTTCATTCTTACTCCAAGATGTCTGAGTCCTCTCATTTATGGCCTCAGGGACGAAATGTTTTTTCATGCACTGAAATACTATGCTCTCTGTGGCTTGTATAAGAAACCACTGAATTCTTTTGGATTGATGAAGACATGATATTATGCTACTGAAGTAACGTTTTTTATGTGTGTCTCTTTATTTGTGTTGTTATTGAACTGGGAAATCTAACAGAAATTTTTCGATGGATCCATATGCAACCAGCAACAAAACTGCTAAAACAATCACAGATGTTTCTGGGGATGATTCATGAGGATGTGTGATTATATTGTACTGATGAATATACATTCCCTGTACATTTGCTTGCAATACATTAAAGACACCCTATTTTCATCCCTTGACTGTTTCTAATTTGATATGAAATGTGTATCAGTAATGAACCAAAGCACTAAATCAACATTTTAAAATCAGTTGTTTTTTTTTTTTTTTGACGTGTACTGCCCACCCCAGCGTACCATGAAGGTTAAAGATCAGAAAGAGCGATTACACTCTCTGCAGGCGATACTGCACTGGACTCACTTTCATGGGGCACCTGAAAGCAGATTTTGTCACATAACAGTCCTCACTGTGACTGGTTTTGAGTGAAGTGTCTGAAAAACTATTATTGGTTTGCCCTGAAATTTGCTGCTGGACTGGTCTGTAATTAGTTTGGAAGTATTTAGTCATAAATGAAAGTATTGGTCTCATTGATTGATTTTGACCTGCAGGTGGCGCTAGATGAAAAGTCTGCAATATGTCATACATGGTGAGCAAAGTGAGCAGAAAATAGTTTAAATAATTAATGACTCAGTTAATTGGAAGCTTAATGAGCTTCACATGACTTTATTAGCAAACAGGAATAGAAATAATCGGCTGATTAGCAGGACCGCTCTGTAATCGAAATTCACATGGAGAAAAGCAAACCATTTGTTTGTTTGTGCTCCCACCAGCACACTATCCCCCCGTGACATCTCCGTGCTAACTGCTGCCGGTTGCCAAGTCCAGATGCCAGACACTGACAACAATCTAAAAGTTGAGTGAAAAAAGAGGAAAGTTCAGTCACAGATTGGTCATTGTTTATTCCCTGGGTTTTTATAATCATGATAATTGTAACAGTTACGATGACATTTTACTCACCAAATTCACTGGTGGAATTTGGGGATGTCACAACCTTCAAACATCAGCAGGTATAGAAGCACATTTTCAAACAAATCAAATTTTGTAAGAAAATCTCCAGTTACATTGTTCGGGTTCAGGGGGGCAAATTTTAAATGTCCTGGCAGCTTAAGGGGCCATGTAACTGCAGTGAATTGGACACTTAAGCAGTGTTTAGCATTAGCCATTTATCTTTAGATCTCATCCAACCTTTTAGTTCCAACACCCCCTTCTCCACTCTTCAAAGTGACTATAATCAGTATTTTTATAATGATCAAATGACAACAGTAACCATTTTATACTGCAGACCCCCAACAAACATCAATACATTGTGTGTGTATGTGTACACATTTCTGAGACAATATGTCTGAGTGATAGCATCTTGTCACATAGCCTAAAGGTGCTAGTATGCTCCATCATAAGTGCTTGTTGGATGGGCGTATAGCTTTGGGAAGGCCCACATGTTTCTGACGCTGCAATTGAACGGGCTGCGTTGGACAATTTTTTGTAATTTTCCAAAATGGACAATGCAGCATTCACACCCATTTCTCGCTGGGGTGGGCAGTACATGTCGTGTTCTTCAACGACATGGATTAAACCATCTTTACCGTGACATATGGTCTAGCATATTAAAAATAATGTGCTTTACCGTGTCTGTGATAACATGCAAGTATGCATACTCATAGAACAGGAGTTACATCAAGTAACTATGATTCTCCTCCCCATAATGCAGACACAGGCTAATTTCTCTAATTTCCAAAGCACATGCAGGCCTACGCCTCATTTTCATTCCTATTGGAGCCAATAAACATATCCATTTCTTTACTATATATACTATGTGTTTCCTTACGTTGCCACTAGACTGAATAGGTCAAATCATGTTTTCAGTGGAGTATCCCTTTTATTAGAAAACTGTAGAAACAAAGAAACAAACAAAAATACTTTTAGGAATGATTTGCCAGGTTTGTGGAAGAAGAAAGTTTGAACTTTTCTCTCTTGCTCTCTTTTTAAAATTCTGTACACAACTATTTCTGCCACCGTACATGTGCACAAATGAGTGCTACACAATCAATGCCTTCCAGGGGAGACTGTGCACTGTTTGCCTTGGTAGTTACAACACACAACCAGAAACTTGCTAACCCGATATATACAGAAGGTTTAGATTTGATTAGATTCATCTTTATTGTCATCGTCAGAGCGCAACACAGAGACAACGAAATGCAGTTTAGCATCTAACCAGAAGGGCAAATAGACATAATATATGAACAAATATAAATACATGTAAGTAGTGCAAGTGGCATGAAGTATAAAAAGTATAAACAGTATGAGGTAGGTGTCGGTAGTGCAAGTGATTTCTGTTAAACCATAAAAACATGTGCAACACTGTATGTAGACAAAGAAGGTGTGTATTATGAGGAGTTTTAATTTGCAGGAAAACATCTCTCCAACATGCAAAACAACTGGTGGTGACGACACTGCGGTGAGCAAAGTTTGGTGTCCCCTTGAGTTGTAGTTGCCCCTATAAAGTCCTCACACACAGTCCTCTCTCAGAAGGCTACACAGAGGTCAGCAGACGACGTTCATCCATGAAACTGTGTGCCACAGTGCCTTCTTACTGCAAGGAAGGTTTGGTAATCTGATGGTCTTCTGTCCTTTGACCTGTTGATGTTAAATTTATTGTAGGTACATCTGATATTTTTGTGTATTGTGTTAACTAAAGGTTCATCAATTGCTGCTGTGACAATGTTAAAAGTGTAATTATTTGAGCTTTTGTGGCAACAGTAATTATGGCACTGTCTCAAACTCTTGGATGTTTCAGAAATATATGGCAGCCAATAACTCTGTGATTGTTGGTGAATCCTCAGTGACCAAGGTCAATGATCGGGTCATTTTGGTTCAGATTTTAGTGGTAGTGTTCCTTTGCATCAACTTTCTGTTAATCACAACCTTTTTTATGAAGGATTTCTTCTACACAACCATGCGCTACATCTTATTTGCTAACACATTACTGTCTGATTGTCTGTTTTTACTCATGACTGATGTCCTGCTCATTTTGACCTACTTCCGTATTACCATGCAAATGTGGTTGTGTCTTCTTATGTATATTGTTTTGTCTGTGCACACTTTTGTAACACCACTTACTCTGACAGCAATGACTCTGGAGCGTTACGTGGCCATTTGCATGCCCCTGCGGCACACAGATCTGTGCTCCACACGCAGCTCTCTGCGCTGTGTCCTCATCATTCACGGCCTCAGCTCTGTACCCTGCTTTGTTATTCTGTCCATCTTCATTGCATCTGCGACCCACAGCTTCTATTATCAAGGCACAATGTGTTCTGTGGAAAAAATCATCTTACACAGTTGGCAGGGTCATCTTAGGTCAGCTATAAGTCAGTTGTACTTCTTAATTATGTGTATCACCATTTTATTCTCTTATATTGAAATCATGAAAGTGGCTAAAGCTGCATCAGGAGAGAATAAAAAGTCGACCTGGAAAGGGCTCAGGACTGTGATTCTTCATGCCTTCCAGCTGCTGCTTTGTCTCTTCCAGCTGTGGTGTCCATTCATAGAACCTGCTGCTTTACAGATTAATTTTATGTTATACGTCAATGTCAGATATTTTAACTACATTACTTTCATTCTTACTCCAAGATGTCTGAGTCCTCTCATTTATGGCCTCAGGGACGAAATGTTTTTTCATGCACTGAAATACTATGCTCTCTGTGGCTTGTATAAGAAACCACTGAATTCTTTTGGATTGATGAAGACATGATATTATGCTACTGAAGTAACGTTTTTTATGTGTGTCTCTTTATTTATGTTGTTATTGAACTGGGAAATCTAACAGAAATTTTTCGATGGATCCATATGCAACCAGCAACAAAACTGCTAAAACAATCACAGATGTTTCTGGGGATGATTCATGAGGATGTGTGATTATATTGTACTGATGAATATACATTCCCTGTACATTTGCTTGCAATACATTAAAGACACCCTATTTTCATCCCTTGACTGTTTCTAATTTGATATGAAATGTGTATCAGTAATGAACCAAAGCACTAAATCAACATTTTAAAATCAGTTGTTTTTTTTTTTTTTTTGACGTGTACTGCCCACCCCAGCGTACCATGAAGGTTAAAGATCAGAAAGAGCGATTACACTCTCTGCAGGCGATACTGCACTGGCATCACCTTTCATGGGGCACCTGAAAGCAGATTTTGTCACATAACAGTCCTCACTGTGACTGGTTTTGAGTGAAGTGTCTGAAAAACTATTATTGGTTTGCCCTGAAATTTGCTGCTGGACTGGTCTGTAATTAGTTTGGAAGTATTTAGTCATAAATGAAAGTATTGGTCTCATTGATTGATTTTGACCTGCAGGTGGCGCTAGATGAAAAGTCTGCAATATGTCATACATGGTGAGCAAAGTGAGCAGAAGATAGTTTAAATAATTAATGACTCAGTTAATTGGAAGCTTAATGAGCTTCACATGACTTTATTAGCAAACAGGAATAGAAATAATCGGCTGATTAGCAGGACCGCTCTGTAATCGAAATTCACATGGAGAAAAACAAACCATTTGTTTGTTTGTGCTCCCACCAGCACACTATCCCCCCGTGACATCTCCGTGCTAACTGCTGCTGGTTGCCAAGTCCAGATGCCAGACACTGACAACAATCTAAAAGTTGAGTGAAAAAAGAGGAAAGTTCAGTCACAGATTGGTCATTGTTTATTCCCTGGGTTTTTATAATCATGATAATTGTAACAGTTACGATGACATTTTACTCACCAAATTCACTGGCGGAATTTGGGGATGTCACAACCTTCAAACATCAGCAGGTATAGAAGCACATTTTCAAACAAATCAAATTTTGTAAGAAAATCTCCAGTTACATTGTTCGGGTTCAGGGGGGCAAATTTTAAATGTCCTGGCAGCTTAAGGGGCCATGTAACTGCAGTGAATTGGACACTTAAGCAGTGTTTAGCATTAGCCATTTATCTTTAGATCTCATCCAACCTTTTAGTTCCAACACCCCCTTCTCCACTCTTCAAAGTGACTATAATCAGTATTTTTATAATGATCAAATGACAACAGTAACCATTTTATACTGCAGACCCCCAACAAACATCAATACATTGTGTGTGTATGTGTACACATTTCTGAGACAATTTTTTGAAATTTTCCAAAATGGACAATGCAGCATTTACACCCATTTCTCGCTGGGGTGGGCAGTACATGTCGTGTTCTTCAACGACATGGATTAAACCATCTTTACCGTGACATATGGTCTAGCATATTAAAAATAATATGCTTTTCCATGTCTGTGATAACATGCAGGTATGCATACTCATAGAACAGGAGTTACATCGAGTAACTATGATTCTCCTCCCCATAATGCAGACACAGGCTAATTTCTCTAATTTCCAAAACACATGCAGGCCTACGCCTCATTTTCATTCCTATTGGAGCCAATAAACATATCCATTTCTTTACTATATATACTATGTGTTTCCTTACGTTGCCACTAGACTGAATAGGTCAAATCATGTTTTCAGTGGAGTATCCCTTTTATTAGAAAACTGTAGAAACAAAGAAACAAACAAAAATACTTTTAGGAATGATTTGCCAGGTTTGTGGAAGAAGAAAGTTTGAACTTTTCTCTCTTGCTCTCTTTTTAAAATTCTGTACACAACTATTTCTGCCACTATACATGTGCACAAATGAGTGCACATGCAATGCCTTCCAGGAGAGACTGTGCACTGTTTGCCTTGGTAGTTACAACACACAACCAGAAACTTGCTAACCCGATATGTACAGAAGGTTTAGATTTGATTAGATTCATCTTTATTGTCATCGTCAGAGCGCAACACAGAGACAACGAAATGCAGTTTAGCATCTAACCAGAAGGGCAAATAGTCATAATATATGAACAAATATAAATACATGTAAGTAGTGCAAGTGGCATGAAGTATAAAAAGTATAAACAGTATGAGGTAGGTGTAGGTAGTGCAAGTGATTTCTGTTAAACCATAAAAACATGTGCAACACTGTATGTAGACAAAGAAGGTGTGTATTATGAGGAGTTTTAATTTGCAGGAAAGCATCTCTCCAACATGCAAAACAACTGGTGGTGACGACACTGCGGTGAGCAAAGTTTGGTGTCCCCTTGAGTTGTAGTTGCCCCTATAAAGCCTTCACACACAGTCCTCTCTCAGAAGGCTACACAGAGGTCAGCAGACGACGTTCATCCATGAAACTGTGTGCCACAGTGCCTTCTTACTGCAAGGAAGGTTTGGTAATCTGATGGTCTTCTGTCCTTTGACCTGTTGATGTCAAATTTATTGTAGGTACATGTGATATTTTTGTGTGTTGTGTTAACTAAAGGTTCATCAATTGCTGCTGTGAAGATGTTAAAAGTGTAATTATTTGAGCTTTTGTGGCAACAGTAATTGTGGCACTGTCTAAAACTCTTGGATGTTTCAGAAATATATGGCAGCCAATAACTCTGTGATTGTTGGTGAATCCTCAGTGACCAAGGTCAATGATCGGGTCATTTTGGTTCAGATTTTAGTGGTAGTGTTCCTTTGCATCAACTTTCTGTTAATCACAACCTTTTTTATGAAGGATTTCTTCTATACAACCATGCGCTACATCTTATTTGCTAACACATTACTGTCTGATTGTCTGTTTTTACTCATGACTGATGTCCTGCTCATTTTGAGCTACTTCCATTTTACCATGCAAATGTGGTTGTGTCTTCTTATGTATATTGTTTTGTCTGTGCACACTTTTGTAACACCACTTACTCTGACAGCAATGACTCTGGAGCGTTACGTGGCCATTTGCATGCCCCTGCGGCACACAGATCTGTGCTCCACACGCAGCTCTCTGCGCTGTGTCCTCATCATTCACGGCCTCAGCTCTGTACCCTGCTTTGTTATTCTGTCCATCTTCTTTGCATCTGCGACCCACAGCTATTATTATCAAGGCACAGTGTGTTCTGTGGAAATATTCATCTTACACAGTTGGCAGGGTCATCTTAGGTCAGCTGTAAGTCAGTTTTACTTCTTAATTATGTGTATCACCATTTTATTCTCTTATATTGAAATCATGAAAGTGGCTAAAGCTGCATCAGGAGAGAATAAAAAGTCGACCTGGAAAGGGCTCAGGACTGTGATTCTTCATGCCTTCCAGCTGCTGCTTTGTCTCTTCCAGCTGTGGTGTCCATTCATAGAAACTGCTACTTTACAGATTAATTTTATGTTATACATCAATGTCAGATATTTTAACTACATTACTTTCATTCTTACTCCAAGATGTCTGAGTCCTCTCATTTATGGCCTCAGGGACGAAATGTTTTTTCATGCACTGAAATACTATGCTCTCTGTGGCTTGTATAAGAAACCATTGTTTTTTTTGGATTGATGAAGTCATGATAATACGCTACTGAAGTAATATGTTTTTTTATGTGTGTCTCTTTATTTATGTTGTTATTATGGTACTGATGAATATACATTCCCTGTACATTAGCTTGCAATACATTAAAGACACCCCACTTTCATCCCTTGACTGTTTCTAATTTGATATGAAATGTGTATCAGTAATGAACCAAAGCACTAAATCAACATTTTAAAATCAGCTTGGAAAAAATCGAATTACTTCTTACAATGAGAACTTGAAATAAATGTTCTTATGCTGCATATTCTGAATGTGTGCCTGTATCATTAATACTGCAGCCTCTGGCTCCATAAATCCGTTGCTCTATGAGCTGTCGTCTCAAACAGCGTACCATGAAGGTTAAAGACCTGAAAGAGCGATTACACTCTCTGCAGGTGATACTGCACTGGCCTCACCTTTCATGGGGCACCTGAAAGTAGATTTTGTCACATAACAGTCCTCACTGTGATTGGTTTTGAGTGAAATGTCTCAAAACTATTATTGGTTTGCCCTGACATTTGCCACACATATTCATATTCCCCTCTGAATGAAATGTAATACCTTTGGTGCATCCTCTTGACTGTTACTACTACTGCAATCATAAAGTCAAAATTTGTGTTTGGTGCTAACTTGTGCAAAGAGTAACTTCTAATAACCTAAAATGAAAGTGAGCATGGTAACATTAGCATGTTAGCATTGTTATTGTGGGCGTGTTACTGTAGAGTGCTAGCAGGAGCATTTAACTCTAAGCACCACTGTACTTGAGTACAGCCTCAGATAGCTGCTAGCATGGCTGTAGACTCTTAGCTCTTTTTCATACTGCCAGTCCAAATCTGTTTGAATCTGTTGAATCGACTTTGTTTTCCAAAATTGAGGTTTAATGTTTGTGCAGCTAATAACAGTGCAGCCCAGAAAAAACATGTATCCATCAGTTAAAACTCTTGATAAAACAGCTTAAAATGTGAAATCCTTTAAATACAATCTGGTGTTATACTGGGGCCTACAAGCCAGGTGCCACTTCAGTAATGGCGGCTTGTTTACATCCAGCTACAACTTTACAGAGAGCCACTGAGGGGAAAGCGGTAATGACGACACTGTGGTGAGCAGACCCTGGGGCACTACGTGGCCATTTGAGTGGCCCTGCACCATGCAGAGCTGTGCTCCACATGCAGCAGTATGCGCTGCATCCTCATCACTCACAGGCTGTATTTGGGTGGTTGAGCCCTGCATGTCGTTACAGAATGCCTTCATTAACCTTTTCAACACCAAGCCAGCCTATTTTCCATTTTTCAGTTGTAGAAGCGGCAGCATCTTATTTGCTGGGGGTGGTGTTGGTGATGGCCCAGGACCTGGGCTCCTTTCTTTGATAACAGTTGGAGCTTTGTTAATGAGGTGCCGGTCCATCGCAGCAGTCTGCTTCGCTGCAGGTGCGTGACTGCCTGACCTCTGCCAGGTATCAGAACAGTAGCGTCATGTGAGCAACAGCACTGCTTGTGTCGGTGTGTGCTCGAGACAGAAATGGAAATTGAATGAAAATAAAATGATGGCTTAATGTAGGATTTGGATTCTGACCTTAACTAGTAAATATAATTTTTTGCACCTCCATCATATTATTGATCTAGATATGGATAACAAGGATCATGATTAAGCTCGGTGATAATGCTGCCGTCAAACCAGTCATTAATCTTTGGGCGACCTTTTGAAGGCTAAGAAAATATGACTTCAAACCCTTCTTACTGTGAAGTGACAAACAAAGACCCATCAACACATAGAGTATTAAATCATGTACACCAATTCATTTTATTTTCTTTCTATGTGAAAACAAGCAAACAATAGTTTTATAAAAAATGTTTTTGCTACAATGAAACAAACAATAAACATTCCGATCTGATGTTGGATAAACCCCACTGCCATACAATATACACTGGATGATTCAACAATCACTTTCCAGAAGCTCCAGAAGTGGCTGACACTCACTAATCAAATAAATAGAGTTAAATAATGATTTATGCCACAGTAAAAAATTACACATTGTTAGCAATTCATTTGATTCTCTTCCACTGCAAACATGTAAATATCTATTTGTCTTAGTCCTCTCGCAAATAAGCCTCGTGCAGCTCATGCTCCTCGCCATCTTCTCGAAAGGCAGCGTATTCTGCCATCCGTTGGATCTCTTCTACTTTGGTCTCGGCCAGCTTTTTCTCTGCATCCACTGACAGCTTCCGCGCCTCCTCCACCTGCGACTGGGCCACCTGAATGTTTGTCCTCACCGTCATGGACGCCTGCTCAGCTCCTGGAAACACACACATGCAAACATTTTTTATTTAAATCTCCACTGCATGACAACGTATTTCAGCATTACATCAAGCCTGAAGAAACACAGCTGCACTCTGGCTTTCTCACCTGAATTGTGTGCTGCCTCAGCCGCCATTTTACACAAGTTAACAGCGTCGATCCAGGTTGACTCAAAGCGTCTGCATTCATCTAGTCTGTCGCTGACCTGTTAGGACAAAGAGATGAGGCCAACTCAGTACAAAAGATATTCTGTTGTTTTTGTAGAGAGTAAAATCTGATTTGAACAGGAACAACAACGTTTCTCCAAAGAGGACAGCACAATCTGACCTGTGCACGGTGGCCATTGATCACCTCCAGGAGCGAATCCTTCTCAGCTGGGGTCAGTTTTCCCAGTGAGGCTAAGTACCGTCTTTGGACAGCAATGCGTGTGTGCACAGCCTGTTAGCAAACAGAGGGAAGGCAGTCAGGGGCAGCGCAGGGCATTTTTTTGAATAACACACAGTAGTTCTTGCAACACAAGTCTGGAGTTGTACATGTGCAAACCTCTTATTAAATGCAAAGCTATCATGACCCTCTTGATATTATATGTGGATGCAGAGATTGAAATCCTAATGAAAACCTACCTTTGAATAGACTGTGAGGGCATCTATGAGAGCCAAGGTGGTCTGGGAGAGGAAAGTACTTGAGCTGTCTGTAACCACTGAGGCTGCTCTTCTGATCAGGGAGTCATGAGAGAGGTTTTCCACTTGCTGCAAACGGAGGAAAAAAATCTGCGTTTTAACTTCGTCCTTCTCCGCACACAAAATATGAAGAACAAGCATTTTCTGAGGGTTGGAAGATTTGTGCAGCTGTGGTTCATCATCTCTGACCCACCTGTGCAAAAGGGAAAGCGCAAAGCCCACGGCCAACACTCAAAGATGCTCTGCTCAGGTCCGCAGTATCTGTCCATTCCCCCAGATTCTGGACTCCAACCTTCCTGCTTCTGAAGAGGACACTCTCAGAGCTGCTGGAGAAAAATTAGGACAGAAAATAAGCAGGTTTTTACATCAGTCACGATCAATGGTGTTTCAGCTCAAAGTTTTGTAGTGCAGTCAAATTGGAAAAAGGATCAATAAGCTGCTGAAGCTTATTGAAATTGCCATTTACGCTCTGCTCTGGTGGTCGCAGTGCTTCACCAGGCAGCACCTGGCGGTACAGGTCTAGGCTGTGTTCCAGCTGCACACTATTCATTACATACCTTAGCAAACGGATGCAGGCTGCTCCTCTCCTCAGTGCACTCTTGTTGGTCCACCGCAGTGAGAAGTCGGTCTGAGTTTGCAGAAGTCCTCCAGCAGCACGGCTGGCACACACGGAGCACTGACGGACAGCTTGCATTTTGCAGATTAGCTGCTTCTCTTGATGTGATGTATTTGATGTAAAATGAGTTCCTGAATGATTTCTGTTTTCAAGCTATTCAAGCTAATTCAAACTAATCTGCTGTCACTCACTGTTGCCTTGTCTTGGTAAAATCAGAGGAATAATCTTCTTCACTGCTTGCAGTCTTTCAGCTTGCTCAACGATGGCCAGCTGTCATGTCCTGTGGGTATTTGTAAGGCCCCAGCACCATTTGATTGCGTAAAAGGTATTGATCTGTTGACACTGAAATGTGCGTATTTGGCTTTATCTGAAAAAGCCCAAAGAGACGGAAACTACGTCTGTCTCTCTGGCTCTGGTGTGTGTGTGAGTGTGTGTTCATGAGAGAGACAATGATTTGTAGTTCAGTCCAATGTAAACCTTTTAGAGAAATTAAGACTATTTTTATCTGAAAAATGTCTTTTTTTATATGAAGGTTTTGGGTTTGAACTGAGCTCATTCATTGAGGTTTGTTAAACTTTGTACTTTTCTCACATGAAATTAAAAATTAAAATGAATATAATGTGTTAGAAATCAAAAAGAGACAGACAGAGAATTCAAGCGGCCCAAAGTGTATTTGACAAATAAGCATGAATTTAAATGAAGTCGTCATATTAATGTTGAATATTTGGCTGGAAATCCCTTACTATCTATGGCTGTATGAATTTTACCACCTGTTGTTTTGCAGGGAGTGCAAGACTGCAAGCATTTACATATAAAAATATAGTGCATTGCTAAATTGGTAGTCACATAAACACAAACCAAATTTACAGAAAATCAGCGAAAGAAAATGCAATTAAGACTGGAATCAGAGATGAGCAGCTGGTGGCGCTAATTCTCTAATTATTTTAGTGAAAATACCCCAGTTGTGTTTGTCATGTCTCACATCTCTTGTTCCCAAAAGTTCATTCTGTGTGACAGCCTGAAAGTAACAAGTCATTTGCTGAGGTGGCATCTGCTGGGGTTCAGGGGCAGCGTTTGTTTTGGACACAGGTTTTGGTCCAATCCCCTGCAGTCCTGATTACTGACGCAAAACTTGCGTAAAGCGCTGACGAGCCCCAGTGAGCCGCTCTCAACAGAGTCAACTTGTTTGCCAAACAAATGAAAACGTCAGGTTGCACAATTAGACTCAGGAGCTTTGTGTTAATAATCAGCCAGACTGTTAATTACTGAGCAGGGGACAGCAGACCCGCTGTCTAACCGTACCTCTGGAGGTGGCTCATTGTACCTCACTCCAGTGCTGCCATGTAAGTCATTTAAACTACAGAAACATCTCATTATGGATTTCATCATCTTCCTCAAAGCAGTACTCATGTTGCACCTTCATGTTACCTCTCTGGTGTGATGACTGACTTCAATAACATTGTGAAAGAGTGCGACACTGGACCACAGTCAAAAAAGATAAGGCAGTACATCCACCTGTTTCCTATCAGATCTGTGTCTTCGAATTCTTTGCTTACCTTTTGTACTGCAGTTCACAAGCTCTGCAAGCAGCCTCAGATGTACTTTTAAGTACAAATCTGGAACGTGTGGTTGCAGCACTGCATTGTTACTGACAAACACATTTATGACACTGGATTCAGGCTAATTTGGTGGAGCTCTCACATACGAAGCTTCAGATACTTTGCGTTTCACACAGCATAACCTGCTTTTTCAAACATTCACCACAGAAGCATGGACATAACATTATCACTGATAAATGTATTAGCTAAAGTAAAACAGCAGCCCATAAGTCTAAGAACGTGGTTTATATTCTGCACATCTTCTCAATTGTCTGACCCAGGATTCCAGGGTAACAAGCAAACAGCAGACAAGTACAAATACACAGAAATGTGCAGTACTGATCTGCATTGACTACATTTGCCCGCCTGTCTCTGGTAACATTAGTCCAAACAGACAGACCTCAGCAGCCATCAGCTAAGCACACTGTCCTTTAACCCTGACTCAAACCATGATCCTGTCATGTAACCCTTGTTGTTATAGGTGAGCATGTACATGACATCAGTGTATTGATAGTTTGAGCAAATCCACCTTGTAGACTACTTAATAAGTACAGTTGACTTAGATCGAACTAGCTGTCAGACCTCAAACAGATGCAAAGACTTTCAGAAGTAGGACTAATCTGCCGTGAATTTATGCTCACATATGCTCATATCCATTACATCTTGTGCAATATGACACAATTCTTACTGTGTTCTTTTCTCCTGTCCAATAGTACAAACACTGGATTTATTATCCATATTTTTCATGTGCAATTCAACGTTTGTTTTACATACATATAGTTGATTTTTATTTTTTCGGTATGCTTGTTTATCTTTATCTTTCTGTGCCTCTCTTTTTGCCTCTCTTCTTGCCTTTGTTGGCTGTAACTATCCCAGGTGTGGGATTAATAAAGTTTTATCTTTTGTCTTATCTTACTTATTAAAGGGAAAAAGTACAGAATTAAAAATGCTTTATGTTCTCATGCTGACTGCAGATAAATTAACATCCTTGAGTAGCAGCTGCAACAGCATTGTTTTGAACTGAACACAGATGACAATGCGATGACTGAAATGTAAACTAAAAAAATATTTACAAAAAAAGACACCAAAATGTTTTGAACAAATCTCTGTACTACACTCTACATACCACACTATACATTGTGTGTGCCAATGTGTGTGTGTGTGTGTGTGTGTGTGTGATTGCCTGCAGCTGTGCCAGAATCAGGGCAGAGCCACCAGCTGCATCTCATCACTGTAATCAAGACCTGAATGAACGCTCAGCTCAGCCACTTCCACTCTGCCACATCACAGACTCTACTTCCGGTTAGTGCTGTGTTTGAGACCTAGTTATCAGTTTCGCTTGTTGGTTTTGGCTGTTTCTTCCTGAGACTCACTTAAATCTCAGCCGGTCTGACTCCGGTCCAGGCTCCCTTCACTTTGTCTGGTTTAGCCTGCTGTTCTGCTGCTTTGTTCTGGATTCCCTCTCTCAGAAAACCCTGGATGTCTCTCTGGTCTGCTCCAGCCCCAAACCAGCTCCATTTCACCCCTTCGCCCATCTCTCTCCCAAATACTACAATAAAATACCTTAAATTTCATACCTGACTCTTTGTGTGTCCGAACCTGGCTTCACAGGTGTGAACCAATGTTTTCTTTTAATCATAAAGCCATACAATCATAAGTTGTTGTTTTGTTTTTTTTTAAAGTTTGCTTGTTTCCTCCCTTTTATGCACAAGACTTTTTGTTTTTGCGGCAACGAGCATTGTCAGCATCAACTCCAGAGAGGTGCAACCAGACTATGGACTGTGTAGTTTTCTCTGCCATTGTCACTGAGAGCTGGGTCTCTGTAGGCCCTGCAGTAATGGGTTCATCTTGCAGTAAACTTGACTGACACTGACATTGTAGCTCATAAACCTTCACACAAAATTTAAGTAAAAAGCATTTAGGGACGTTGCCAAAACACTTTGCTCAACAGCTCACAAACTGCATTGTACAAGACGCAGCTGGAACAACTGACCCAGCTCACTTGAAAATGTCCACTCAGCAGAATCACCACCAAGCCAAAAATCAATATGAGAGCTCCCTGCCCAGCTGGAAAAGGCCAAGTTTAGTCACTTAGAAACTGCTTTGCATCAAGAGAAAAAAAAAAAAAAAAAAAAAAAAAAAGCAGCCAATGTGTTTTTTTCCAGTCTGTGCTGGAATCACATCGAGTTCCCCAAAATTTTAACCACTTCAGTGACATTCAACTTCACACACGTACACCCGCTCAGAGTCTGCTGCACCTTGTCCACACATAGTTTTTCAGCATGCAGACAGTGCAGCTTAATTCAGCAGTTTTGCACCAAATATTAGTACTATTATCCCGGTTATGGTCACATTTTTGGAGTATCTGGGTTATGTTTTGTGCATGTAAACACCAGTTTTGAGAAACCTGTAGTATCCACAAGGAAACTCTCTCAAAAGGACAGAAATGTTCCAGTAATGACAGTCAAAGCTCCATGAGACTCCATGTCTTTCCCACAGACACACAGAAAGTTCGACAGAAGTTTCAAATCTGTTGTTAATGAGAAACACAATTCTTTATGACGATAGCATAGAAATAATTCTCTGGAGACTCGAGTCAAACAAATCTGAACAAGGCCAAACACTTGATATAAGGGGAAGAGCACTGAAGACACGTTTAATGATAAGAAGAACAGAAATCGAGAGCTTGGTCGACTGTTCTGGCTGATGAAGGTGAGAGGAGAGCTCTTTTACTCTGAATGCTGGTTGGGTATTTGGTTACAGTGCAAACGCTTTGTTTTAAAGAGTGGATGAGGAAAGACAAATTTATATATTTTCTCTTACACAGTTTGGCTTTTTCTATCAATTATGTGCAGTTATGTACAGTTTGGTGTTTTGCTCTTTTTCTGATCCTAATTAAATTGTTCCTGTGATTATGAGGTTGCATTTTTGACCTTATATGTATTTTCTTGAACAGCTTTGCTCCAGGCCACCTTTGCAAAATGCAGAATCTGAGTGAATTTCCAGGCAATGCAACGTCCAACAAAAGTCTGTCTGTGATCATCAAGGTGTGTGTCGTTATCCCCTTCTTCTGCGTCTTCCTCTGCTGCGTTGCTGTCATGATGCACATCTTTGCCTCTTACAGGCAGTTCCTGGACACCTCACGTTACATCCTGTTTGCCTACATGCTGGTCAATGACACGCTCCAGCTCTTGTCCTCTGTACTCCTCTTCCTCTTTATCATGGCACAGGTGAAAATTGCTCTTGTCTACTGTATCCCCCTGCTGTTAATTTCCTCTGTCACCTTCCAGAGCACACTGTTAATCCTGGCCACTATGTCACTGGAGCGTTACATTGCCATCCTCTATCCCCTGCAGTGCCCGGCCGCCTGGCGCTCGGACCGCATCTGGATCATTATTCTGTCCCTGTGGCTCATCAGCTGGGTCTCCCCTGTTATTGACTACTCTATTGGGGGGCATGATCCTGCTGTGGATGCCCTCTCTACCCCTGTGCTTTGCAAAGTTACTGTTGTCAACTCATCTCCAATGCAGAGATTGGTCAAAGTTGCTTTAAGTATTCTCTTCTTTGTAGTAGTGGCTGTTATCATTGTCTTTACATACATGAGAATCCTGCTGGAAACCAGGAAGATGAGACAAGACAGAGCGTCCGTGAGCAAAGCCATGCACACTGTGCTGCTACACGGCCTTCAGCTGCTGCTGTGCATGTTGGCCTTCACCAACCCCATCACTGAGAATCTCACAGTGCACGCCAACTGGCTTCCAGCAGACATCGCCTTTTTTAATTACTTCTGTTTCATGCTAATTCCTCGCTTTCTCAGTCCTCTCATCTATGGCTTTAGAGATCAGAGTCTCAGGGGCTACATTGGGAAAACCTTCCTCTGCTGCTCCAACAAAGTCAAACCCTGTGTCAGACGCAAGCTGCAGGACAACTTGTCTGTATCTTAGTTTTGACGGAGCTCAGGAGGTATTAACATGTCTTCAACATTTGTTCTTGCTTTCCATAGGTAGTATGTAGTCTTGTTCTGAGCTGTTGAGAAGTACTGAACACATGTGATATAATAAGAAATAATTCCAGGTCTTATCACTCCATCATACTGTTGTTTTCCATCATACTTTCACACTTTGGTCGGTATGATCATGAAACAGGTATTAAATTACATTGAATGTGGTATTAAAAGTTAAATTAAAGCTGCAGAAATCTTGTTAAAATATATACTGCCAAGTGAAACAATAATTGTTGTAATCCAAAGAATTGCAGACTTTTAAAATATTTGAAATAAGAGAATGGCTAAGTCTAATGTCTGGACAAGAATTAATGATGATTCGATTCAACCTCTGATGCTCTCCCCTGCCTCGTGAAAGCAGTCATGACCCTTTTTGGATGCACTGGCAGCGTTTTACCTTTATACTTTACATGTACTGCTGTTACAAATAAACCAGGCATTGCCCGTATATCTGTGCCAGCAGCATCAATAAAGATTACTCAATAGAGTGAGTAAATTTAAGTTGCCCCACATAAAGTCTGGCACTCTCTCAATAAGCATGCAGCACCGATCACGTAGGATTTATCACTAACTGTGTGACTGGGTTGCAGGCAATGCTTTCGGCCTTCTGTAATACACTGTGATTAGACTATATTACAGGTATTTATAGGAATAAAATCACAAAAAATAGTGTGGATGTTGTCTTTCAAGCCGTTTTTGTGGAAAAATATAAGAAATGTAATAATAAAGAGTGTAACCCTGTAAGCCACTGTCTCCTTATAGGCCACAAATATACAAATCATACCTGTCAATATGTGTCACTTCAGTATGTGTAAAGGGGAAATAACTTTTTTGTACTCATTTTACATTTGCACTTCCCATGAAAGGTGGCTATACTGAGCATTTCTACAGTCCACTTCATTTATTTCTTTCATTGTGCATTTCTGTGGGAAAATATATTGTTCTTTACAGCACATTGTATCTCAGTGCCACGTGTTTAAATATAATAATAATCATCATCACTATCATTTATAATAATGATTCTAAATATTGTTCAGTGATAATTTACGGTTTCCTCTCTGTTAATTTTATTTCTTTTAAGACTCACCACGTCAATAAAGCCACTCGCGTGCTAAAACGCATTTCCTGTTTGTTGTACAGCGCATTCACCTGCAGGGGTCGCTGTGACTCCAATCTCAACACACATACAACTCCGTTTTTGTTTTTTTGTTTTTTGGTCAGGGCAAATTATTAACCCAGTCACTCACTTTAAAGCCATAAAAATGACACAAAACAAACTTAAAGCAAGGAAATGAATACATTTTCCCATGTTATGACTCGTTTGCATCATTTATTTGCATGAAAATGAGTCAGCAGCTCGTTTAATCAGAATCAGCCTCCACAAACTGGAGCTGGACCTTAACTCTATAAACTTTTATGTTTCCCTCTTGTTATAGAGCAAATAAAGCTGTCAGGTTCGTGCTGTAATGACAAACTAATTGTCCAGACTGGATCCAGGCTGCAGGTCTGCCTCATGAGCAGAGGGCGCAGACTGATCCCAGAGCAGATCAGGGTGATCCCAGCGTGGACTCTGCTGATCCTGAGGCTCCTCAGAGCAGATCAGGACAGCGTGAGAGGAGCGCAGCCGCTGCACGGGGAGCGTGTGTCCTCTGCGCTGGAGATGAAGTGTCCTACGTGTGTGTGCTTTAGCTGGAGTCTCCTGACTGTGGCTGTGATCCCGGTGTCTGTGGGTGAAATGTACACGTCGCTGCTGAACGTGAAGCAGGCGATCAGCGTTGAACGGAAGCTGATCGATTACTTGAGGACTTATATTGACCAGGAGTTAGAGAGACTGGAGGACATCAAACGGTGAGTGCACGAGGACACACCGGTGATGGTTGATTCTTGATAGATGTTAGAAGTTAAGTAGAGTTTTTTTGGGGGGGGTTGTAAAAACCCGATAAACTGCACAGCACCTCAAAGTGACGGTGGAGAGTTAAAGGACAAACCCGCTGTAAAGAAAAAGCCTCATGGTGATGATATCATCTGATGACAAATCCTGTGACTCCTCCACAGACAGTGAGTAATGATGGAACATGATGATGAGAGCACATGTGGAGGTTTAACTATTTTCAGACCCACATCTGGGAATCCAGATGATCCTCGTTGGGATGAAATCATACAAAAATGACCAATGCACACCTGACTGACGTTCATGTCAGTTCATGCGTTGGTGCTCGGGTCTCCAGCTCATGAGATTTGACTTCACTGTCCAGACTCGATGGGATAACACTGTAAATTATGTTTTAGGGTCTTTCTTTGCAGGAAAATGATTCCATCAATAACGCGAATCCTAAAGTTTTAGTAGCTGCGCTTTTCTCCAGTCAGCCTTCATCATGTTGGGAACAGGATGACTGATGAGGAACAAGACTTATCAAGTCACTTCCCACCAAATCCTGCTCATTATTCATGGTTTCTCTGTGGAAATGGCTCTAATTTTATAGAGGGCCCCCTTTTGACCATGAAATTTGAAACAGGAGCTTTACTGTGGTGCCTTTGTTTCTGCTGTGTGGTTGGAAAATGAGTAACGTCATGCATCAGCTGTATTCATCTGTTTTAACAGTATATAATGGTGGTGGTAGTGGTGGTGGTAGCACATGTTGCTTTCCATCCTTCATATGGCAAGTATAAAAAAACTTAATTATTCTGCAGTATGAGACTTTGGGATCACTTGCTATATGTGAAAAAAGATTGAGCCTCCTCATTGTTGTTGTAACACAGACCACTTTCTTCCCCACAGTTTTTATGCCAAAGTGTCCAACCTGCACACCGAACTTTACAAAGGGCCAGCGACTGCGATGGCGAACCCGCTGGTGGCGTTCACCCTGATCAAGCGGCTGCATTCAGAATGGCTGAATGTCGTCTACAGCAACGAAGCCCTGGAGAACATGCAAGGTTGGCTCACTGCCATCTTTACCAACACATCTGGTGGTGATAACTAAACACCCATCTGTTCTCTGCTGTCACTACCCAGCCCCCCCTCAGTTCACCTTCTGTTCCTCTGCTGTCCAGCCCTCAGGTCCAGTTACGAGGAGGAAGAGGCAGATCTGCCCAAACGGGAAGACCTCCAGGGGGCTGCCAAGGGGCTGATGAGGCTGCAGGATGTGTATTCTCTCCAGGTTGCGAGCCTCGTAAGGGGTCGTTTCCAGAGAGTCTCTAACGGCAAGCCCATTGACATCTACCTGCCCGCAGTGTCTGTCCTGCTGTCTGGTGATGACTGCTTTCTGGTTGGAAAGGTACCCAATCCATTTTTTTCCTTTACTGCTTCCTCTCATTGTTTTTACTCTATTTACTGAGATTCTTTACTTTAGGAAAAATACCAATGCAGCAATCAAAAATACTCCATTACAAGTAAAAGCCCTTCATTCAAACCTACCAAACCTACCTATAGAGGTTGGGCCCATCTGAAGAGTCATAAGATAAAACGTGAGAGCTTGTGAGGTCATTATTAAGAAAACTAAGTGGAAAAAATATCGTTCTGCTGCACAAATGTGTAGTCATTTTTAGACTTTTGTCTTATCTTTGCTTTTTTCTGAAAAGCTGAGGAGTTTTATCTTTTTGGGCCTCAAACAATAATTTAAATGAAACCATCTGGGAAGTTTTGAGGAGAAAAGGCTCTTTGGCGGGACTGCTAACAACTCAAAGACGTGAAACATGACGAGGAGCCCCAACTAGATGCAGCTTTTTATGTTGGGAACCACATAGTACATGAGTTAGAGACGTGTTTGCGAGATGTTGTTGTGAAAATGTCTCTCCCTGATTAGCATCCTATTCCAGAGGTCTGCAAAATAGTTTTATTCCAAGTCTGTCAGTATTTGTGTGGTGGGAATCCAGACAGTCAGCCTGGAAAAAAGTGGAATTCTTCCCAATGCGTGCCTGGGAATCCATTTCATGTGAAGATAAATATGCTGTTATACGAGTATGAAAGAAAAAAAATAAGGCTTCCCCACAATAAATTCCACTGTTTATGTACAGTGGTGAGGTGCAAGGGCAGGGCACTGTGTGGGAAAGACATCGTCTTGTATGGAAAAGACATTATCTCATGCAGCACAAGTGTCGAGTTTGCCTTCAGATGCACCAATGCTGAGACTATCTGAGGCAATCTGTAATCTGTATTTTTAGGGTGTCAGTAAAACAGCTGCCTGCATGTGCCTTTATGTAGCTGTTAAACTGCTTCTGAAAACCAGCAGGGTTTGTTAACAGAAGTTAGCAGCTCGCCAGCTGGTGTTCCTCTCAGGCAGCACTGAGATCTGCAGAATATTCTCTATTTTTAACAATTTATTGGGACAGCAGTCCCAAATTATGGGGTGTAATGTTGTGGGCTGGGTGCAAAGCCGGTGCAGGGTTGATAAATTGGTGTGTGTGTGTGTTTGGTACACTGGGATTGTTGTTTGTGTGCTGTCTGGGGGGTTGTGGGTGTGATCTGGAGGAGCCACATGTCAGCGTCTTTGGTGCTGGTTTGTGGGTGCTGTCAGGCCTGCAGTCAGCACCTACTTCATCAAGTCAAGGCAGCTACAGGTGTGGTTTGAGACCAGTTAAGAGAGATACTGCAGCCTGTGTTCATGAGTTTCTGAATGTAAAGATAATGTTCGAGGTGTTCTTCGATCAACAGACATGTAGCTCAGCCCACAACGTACCTGCTTGAGTCAGACAGGTGTCATCTGACGTTTCGCTGATAAAATACATGACAGTAGACCAAGCTGTGAAGTTAATGCTGTGTGTATTTTCTAAAACTCCAGAGAGACTAGAGCTGAAAAATGTAGCAAAGAGTCAAAATGGGCAGAAAATCAAGCCTGAACTATAACAGCACCCACCAGTGATTGTTACATCACTCCCTGCAGTTAGTATTTAAGTCATTTAATGCTGTTCTCTGTAAGGTCATTTCATTAAGATCAGGATACAGAGGAAATATGAACAGAGAGAAGACACACATTAAAACACAGCCAGCCACACACAACCACACGGAAAACGATCAGATGTCTTTAAAAAGATACTTAAATAAAAGTTAAAATTCATCCAGCTGGACACTTTGAGGTTTTAAAGCCTATTGTCTGTGCTGGTTATCTGCTGTATTTCACATCACTTCGATGCATTCCTCCAACCTTACATCAGTGAAAAGTCATTTCTTAGTAATTCAACTCAAGTGAAGTTGAAGTCGGCAAAAACAGTCCGGCATGCCAGGCTGACAAAAATATGCCAGAATGATGATGTGATGGAACTGGCTGAAGAAGCGGGTCTGATTCACTGGTCCAAAGCTAGCCTGATGCTAACTGGATGTGACTCTTAGCTAAAATCAGCCCAAGTCCATAATCCTAACACTGAGCTCAATCTGGCAGCCGTGCATCTATGTGGACCAGAGCTGGCTGACATTTGGTCTTCTGGTTCCAGAAGAGAGCCGAGCGTGCCGACACACTGCTCCCACTGTAATGAGTTGCTGCCTACCAGAGACAAACTCTGCTTAAATTGTCAAATCGTAGTGATTAAAGGTAACCCAGGTGTTTACAGGTGGCCTACGAGCAGGAAGACTACTACCACTCGGTGCAGTGGTTGGAGGAGTCGGTGCGTCTCTTCAGGGGACCAGGAGGCGAGTGGAGCCCTGAGAACGAAGGGACTTTGGAGGATGCTCTGGATCACCTGGCCTTCTCTCACTTTAAAGTAGGAACATGTGGGAAATGCACATTTTATAAGCTGACTGGTGGATTGCGCTGCTCTAAACTCGTGTCATTGTTTCAGACAGGAAACGTCTCCTATGCTCTCAGTCTATCTCAGGAGTTACTGCATCATGGTAATTCCCTTTAATTTAACACATCTTCTTCTCTTAATCCTGTCTGTGATCCGCATCCTCTCTAAACTGAGCCCGCTGCTGTAATTAAGAAACATGCCCTATAATGTATGATTACTGTGTTTACACATGTTTCCTCACAGATCCAATGAATGGAAGAGTTTTGCTGAATGTTGAGAAATACGAGAAGCTGCTGCTCACAAGTCCGTCCAAATCAGTCAGGGGCAGTGGGCTGAGGAGACCCACCTCCAATTATTTAAGGACCAGGGACACTTACGAGAGACTCTGCCAGACCCAAGGCTCTCAGGTATTCACCACAATGAAGCATTGTCATTGGCAGCATGCTGACATGTAGGTTTCATCCTCTGGGGAACATGATTATCTGTACAAAAACTCGTTACCAATCTGTCCGATTTTATTTATTTTTTTCATTTTCATTGAAACATCTGTAGTAATTTGTCACAGATTTGACAAAAGTCTCAACATTGAACCTTTATCCAAGAGCTAATGAAGATGTAAGCTTGTAATTGGACATCAAAAGACTGTAATTATTCGAGTTTGTTTGCTTTCAATTTTACTGCAGTGGGCAGAGGACAATGCTGAGTGTAATTGTTTGCGGATGATGTTTTGATTTTGTTAATGAACTTCAGCTGTTTCTCTTAGCAGCCAATGCATTTTGGAAATCCCAGACTTTTCTGCGACTACTTCACCAATGGCGATCCGGGGCTGCTACTGCTGCCAGCGAGACGTGAAGTGCTGAGCCTGCAGCCGTATGTGGTCCTGTACCACGACTTCATCACCGACACAGAGGCTGAGGACATCAAGGCGTTTGCCCAGCCAGGAGTAAGTGCCTGCACAGTGCACTGTCCTCATCACTTGTGGGTACAAACAAACAAAAAACACGTGACTCCAACATGTCAGCTTTTTAGGAATTAAGAAAAAGGTCCAATTAGGTCTTCAAATGTTTCTGTGATCCCATATTTATTTTTTTCTCAATAAACAGAGGAGCTGTGTTATTTGTTCCACATGGGACTCACAAAAAGTGGAGCTTTTTCAGAGTTCAAGAGAGTCTGCTGAAGTTTGTTGAAATCACCGAAGAGACGACGGACTGCAGAAAAGAAATTTAACGTTTTGCTATTGCCACTGAAGAATCGGGCCTTTCAAACAGATTACTGGTACAGCTAAACACTGCCAGGGCTATTGTTTTTTATTTGTCCATGTCCATAATGTTGTGTAGGATATATTGTGTCTTTGTGGCTTTGCACAAGGAAACTGCCCTCTGTTGTTGTTGGCTTTGCTGGCATCACTGTTATTTCAGGATGTTTCCCAGCCCTTTTTTATTCCCCTCTGGCCTCCTGGACATCTGCCCAGATGCTAGCTGTACATTTCACTGAAATTAAAAGCGTAATGAAATTGGCAGCATTTGAGCAGGACCATAAATTTTGTCATTATGCTTGTAGTGCAGGCTCAAATAGAGATATGTGCTGTGACTTCTGTCCTGAAGTGGACTTTCCCTTGTAAGTTCATCATTTATGGACTGCCTTCAGGGTGGCACATAGTACAGTTTACGCCCCACGAGGTGAGCATTAACAGGCACGCTACAGCTGATCTGCACTGACCGACATCAGAGCAGTACTCTCAGGGTGATACTGGTCATCCACCACATCTTCATCGCTGTCCTTATGTGTAAGTAGATTTACTCAAGTTCTGTAATGATGTGCAGCTTAGAGCTATTTTTACGTACTTGTTTCTACTTTATGCAGCTTTTACTTCTGCTAAACTACATGGAAGTGTAGTACTGATGAGCAAATGTGCCTATCAAAAAATATATTTCATGAATATGCACAGAGTTATTACTCTGCTCTGCTGTGGGGCTCTCTGTCTGCTGGGGTCTTGGCCAAACGCATACCGCTTCCTGCAGCAGAGATCCTGGAAAGACCTTATGGAGGAAGAGTTGGTGTGCTTCCAAACATTTAGCAATGCTTAAAGGAATGAGGGATATGTTACTATGAAAACTTGGCTAAGCCCCGCAAACTGTCCAAATTTGCCTGCTGGGCTCCACTGGTAAATATTCAGTCCACTATCATCGAGCCGTGGTATCTTTCTGAAAGTGACTCACAGTTTTCTGCTTATTTAATGGAAAGCTATCGTTTCATTGTCCTCAGAGCTGCTCACAGTTAGCTGACTGTTACTTCAGGGAATATTTGGTGGGCTAACTCACTTGGTGCCCTATGGTTTCTGTGAGGTTTTGGCATTGTTCAATGAGTTTTCCATCCTCTGCTGAGATGAACACCCCTGTAATTATTTCATCATTATGTCAGCTTGTGGGTTTATTGAGAACAGGCCCACGGTATGGTATTGGTTTGGAGCAGGGAGCAGCATTCGTTAACCATGAGCATGGTTTACGTTGTCTGTTCACGTCTTAGCTGAAGGACACAGTGTATCACATGCCTGCTGTTTGGAGTTAACAGATCTGTCATTGTGCTGCTTTCTTGGTGATGAATTGATGTGTGAAATAATAAAGTAGCTTAGTTTTTATCATACTTTTTCCCCTCATTTGAAATGGTTTGTGTACAATAAGAGGTGAGTGAAGTGATGTATCTCGTGATCATAAGGAAGTCCTCCGGAATTTGATCTGCAAAATTCATCAGAAATATCGTGTTACCAGTTTTCTGCACTGAACATTACGCTGGTTTATGTACCCGTTGGACATTGAAATAAGCAGAATGCAGGCTCAGTTTTAAGAAGGGCAGAATCGGTCCAAAACATCTGGACTTCCCCAGACTCGCTTCCAGTCTCAGACTCTGAGGTGATGAAACTTAAAACTGATACCTGTTGGGTATCTGGGCTCTATAAATGGTCCCATGCACATATTTTGCAATATTTCTGGTCAGAATAATAAAATAATAATAATGATAATAGTAAAGGAAGAATAATGGAAGTCCGTCATTGCAGCAGCTCTGGAACTTGTATTCTTGCCTCTTTCTGAATCCACATTCTTGACTGACTCTTCGTCCGCCCTCACTTTTTATTGTAGACACGTGCTATTTCTCACATTTTGTCCGAGCTTTGCAGCTGGACGCCAAAGCTTGGCTGCTGCAACAATCACAAACATAAAATGCTGTTTCCTGTCTTTGCTGTCAAGTTGAGACGATCTGTGGTGGCAACCGGAGAGAAACAAGAAACTGCAGAGTATCGCATCAGCAAGAGGTACGAATTACGTACAACACTTTGTTCATGACAGTCTGTTTCCTGCAGTCCAGACTAATCCTTGGCATGGCCTAGTCTTCCATTGCTGCAGTGTCAGTGAAACACATTTGTAGTAGTAATAAATCTGCAACTTAAACCATTCAGCTGCATGCAAATGATGTTAAATACACTGTTTCGGCTGTAATGTGTTGTTTATCTGTATGTCTTTATTTGTAGTGCATGGCTGAAGGGCTCAGCACAGTCCACTGTTGGGAAGCTGGACCAGAGAATCTCCATGCTCACAGGTCTGAATGTGACGCACCCGTATGGCGAGTACCTCCAGGTGGTGAATTATGGGATTGGTGGCCATTATGAGCCTCACTTTGACCACGCTACAGTAAGTTGATTATAAACCTGTTTAACAAGTTGATTACATGGCCATAGACTTCAATTAATAATGATATATCAACTTTCTAATTTTCCAGTCGCCTTCAAGTCCCGTGTTCAAGCTGAAAACTGGGAATCGAGTGGCGACCTTTATGATATATGTGAGTGAAGTCTTATTTGAGCCACCCTCTGACCCTGTGTGGCCTAGATAGCAGCCAGAGGTCCCTGCATTTCCAAAGTTTAATTAAAACAAGTCTTAATTAAAACACTGCCGTGAGTGCTGCAGCACTTTGGAACACTCTACCTCAGAAACCCAGACTAGATCTGACCTCACTACCTAAACTATGCTTTTATAGATGTTCTGTCATGCAACAGCCTTGAACCAAACAATTTTTTTCTCTTGTTTGTTCTGTTCATTTAATGCATTTTAACCAATCTGCTAAGTGCTTTTTAGCTTTTGGAAACAGATCTTGTTTTTATTATTGAGAATCCAATGTGAGCAAAAAGAATGGCTTTTTGTAAGCCTTCGAAACAGTGCAGCAGACAGACAGAGTGGCTTTTCATAACATGAGCATGTAAACACAAGACACAACTCTGAAGGAATGTCCTTTTCCACAGCTCAGCTCTGTCGAGGCAGGTGGATCCACAGCCTTCATCTACGCCAACTTCAGCGTTCCTGTCGTGGAGGTAAACACCCTGCGAACGTCCAAGAGGAGCTAAAAACAGCCTCTTTTGTCTTCATGTCATTTTTGCCTCAAGCTGCATCATTTTCACCTCCCTCACATTCTTCAGCGCAGCTGTCAAAATTGTGAAAGGTCAGATTGCAGCAACAACAGCCGTGAGATTCTTTACCACAATACTGCAATTGTATAGCTAAGCGTCAGCGGAGCTGCGGTGGAGCCAGGCCATCCCTGGGGTGTAACCTTTCACCTTTCATTTCATTGAGATCTCATTTCCTGGCGGGTGATACAGAAAATAACTGGACATAATAAAATGACCAGGAGCTCCTGAGCTTCAAATTCATCCCTGCCTGAGATATTTGGATTAAAGATGATCAGCAGAACAATAATCACTTTGAACAGTTTTAATAATTGATCAATAATTTAAGTACATTTTTAAGCAAAAATGACAAACACATCCTCGTTCTGGCATCACTGGTGATTATTTGCTGCTTTTCTGTGTTTTATATGAACAAAATCTTTTGGATTGTTTAAATACATGAAAGACATCCCCTTGGATGAAAGATTAATTGATTACACAAGAAAATGATGAAAACAAAGAAAATAATTTAGTTCAGACCAAATAACTTTTCCAACCTGAAATTGATTTATGTTGTTTTTCACCTCACAGAGAGCCGCCATCTTCTGGTGGAATCTCCACAGAAATGGTCAAGGCGACGTCGACACGCTGCATGCTGGCTGCCCCGTGCTTGTTGGGGATAAATGGGGTAAGAGTCAGGAGCTTCGGTATGTTGAGGTGATGCTGTCAACAGGAGCCAAAAAGTCACATGAATGTGGAAAATAGCAAGTCACAGCAAGTTCTCAGACTTGTTCTCATTTAAACAGACTATGCTTTTTCTGTCATTATCATGATCTGTTTCAGTCATCCAGTGTTCTGCTCTCCTGTTAAACAGGAGCTAATGTATAAGAGCAAGGCCACATCTGTCCTGCATTATGCATTTAGAGATGTTGCAGAGTGCAGTTCAGACACTGAGGGCTCATCTTGGAAGCTAAACATCTGCTGCTGGTTGGCCCAGACCATCGAACTCCCAATGCTGAAGCATGTGTAAGGGACCCAGTTAAACTAACAGAAGGGTATTAATCATCACAAAGCAGCTGCAGAAGTATTTGGTGGCTGTGCTGTTTCCAGCAGCCATATGCATTAACAGAAATTAATGTTAAGGCTGTACTTTTTAAAAACAACTGCTCAAAATTGTATGGGTAAGAAAACGTTCATCTTGAAGATATTGAAATATAGTTTACATCTTTCTGTATGTTTCAGTGGCAAACAAATGGATCCACGAGCACGGCCAAGAGTTCCAGCATCGCTGCAGCCTGAACCCTGAGGAGTGAGAGGGGCAGAGCGATAGCTGGGCCCCTTGGAGTACTAGAGCCAGCCTCCACAATTGAGAGGCACACTCGCAGGCGGAGAGAGGGAGCGAGCCAGGAAAGTGAGCACACAAGCAGGGGAAGGGGAAAGCCTGCATCTGTGATTGGAGCCCCGGGCCCCAGGGAGCCTGAAGCGCACAGTACACTGCTGCAGTGGACATAGAGCTCAAGGCTGAGAGGCGGGGCAGAAGAGGAGTGGGGCAGTTGGCAATCAGCCCCCAGAGGCCAAATGCTCTCTCGCTCCTACTGGTCAGTTTCTGCAGATGGAGAGAGGCCTCTGCCTTCGCACACTGTGCTGGTTTCAGTTAACTATGAAAGGCTGTTTGCCTCCTACTTGCTTAAAAACTGACATCATATGCAGCTCTTCGCCTACACTGGGCCCACTCGAGGGTCTGTCATTGCAAATCAACACAGCTGAACTTTGTGCAGACTCTCAGAGCTTTATTTTTCATGTGTAATGCAGAAGTGTGGAAAGATACCTCACTGACTCACAGTGAAATGTGTATGAAATGATGCACAAAGCTTGTAGAATTTTCTATGTGATGTTACCCTGCACCCAAGAATAAATGCTGTTTTCAGATTTGATTATTCAGGTCTGTTTAATGTGATAATGCTTCCATTAAGTGCTGGAACAAGCACACAGTGGAACAAATGTTTTGTGACTTTAAGGGTAATATCTATACCAAAGAATTCAAGGACTAAAAGGTGCTTTTTACATGTTTGCGCATTTGGTCGATACAATGCAGATTAGCAACAGAGACTGTGGTCCAGATTTGTCTGTCATGGTTCATCTCAGACCTCCAGGAGTCCAGCTCAGACTGGTGCTATGAGTTAAAGGAAACAGTCACTGTGAGTGTGCCTGTTTATTCCCAGCTGACTGAACCATGAGATCATTGTGTTGGTTTGATGTAACTGGTTGCTAAATGGAACAAATGAACCAGATCTGCCAGCCACTTACTGAACTTCAGAGCTGCTTTGTCATTAATCACGCTCTGCACGTCAAGTGATTGGGAACCCGTCTGCTCCAGATTTCATGTCTGAACTCAAACAACAAACACTGCCTGCATACCACTCAGATATCTGTGTCAAAGTAGGTCAGAGCCCATCTTAAAACAGAGGTGGGACTCACATGGTATTAATATTCATTGTATGAGCACAGGCACCAAGGAGCCTCTGTATGTGCCCTTTTTGGGGGATCCTGCAGATTGGATGAAGGATCTGTGAGAGTAGAAAAAGATGGGGGTGACAGAGGAATCCTACCTCTGCTTTCCTACATATGTTTTCCTTCCAGCTCACCACAGTGAACATAAACATAAACAGAAAATATAAGAACCACACATATACAGGATGCATATTGCACATTCCTGAGTGCAGTCTAAACAGCAAGACTTGATTATTTTCCCGTGTAGTTGATGGACAGAACGGCCCTGCTCTTCTGAAGCTCCTTCAGATTAAAACAAAGAAAAAAACCCAGTTATCCACATTAACTCTCTAAACATTAAGTATCTGAGCTTTGTCCATATTTACAGAGTCATATTGTAGCTAGTAGTCAGAAAATTTCCATTTTTCAGTTTGACTTGAGGGAGGCCAGCATGTACAGTAAAACCAGAAACATAATAATCCAGGAAAGCAGAAAGATTTAAAGTAAATCTTTTCACAGGTCCATCTCACAGCCTGAGGCCTAACTTCCCAGAATTCAAAGGGCTTTGTGCTGCTCTCTTCCTAAACACCCTCAGTGGCCCTCACTGTTACCATGATCACCACAACAAACATGGCTGCAGCAAAAAGATCCTCTTTTTGCTATGCAAGTCCAACTACCTAAAGCATACAGTATATGACTGGACCAAAGGTCAACACGTTGTCAAGTACATTCAGTAATTCTGCACTTTAAGAATCAGACTTTGTCACATTTTGGGAACTTTTGTTTTGTTTTTTGTTTTTCCTTAGTTACAGAGTTAGTGAGTGTAGGAAGGAAAGATAGACTGATGATGACTGACAGAGAAGCTGTCCAGTGAGTGAGAGAAAAAAAGAGAAAGAAAACAAAGAAGAAGATGAAAGCAAGTAAGAAAGCAAGCTTTCTTTAACCTCAGGTTCAAGAAAGAAAGAAAATCACTACATACTCCTATTAGTATGCGGCTTTGCTCCAATGGTGGAAAGATCAGTGCTTCCCTCTGCTGGTGATGTAAAAGAAAGCTGCATGAAGTTGCATATTTATTATTTATTTATTTATTTAACTTAAATTACTTCAGTGTTGCTGATGGTTAAGGTGGGGCGTATTTTTGTAAATATGCTGCCGGGTGATTTTCAATAAGGGCAATTAAATTCAGAGTATTTTATCTTTCCGTAATGATGATACAACATTAATTATTTGTTAATTCAATTTTGTTTTATTAATCTGAATCTGCAAAGTAACTAAAGTTATCGAATAAACGTAAGGTAATAAAAAGTACAATATTTTATTCTGAATGGTTGTGGAGTAGAAGTACGAAGTAACATAAAATGACTTTCGACAGCCGCAAAAAAAGATAAACTCAATTACCCATAATGCTTCTGTGAAAAGCAGCGGCAGCGGAGGCGGGACGTTGGGACTTTGTTGCTCGGAAACAACTTTGCGCGCTGTGTGTGTGCGTGTTGGTGCGTGCGCGCGCGCAGATAGAGCAGCTCTGTTAAACGGATTAATAGGTCGCTTGAGTGTGTTAAACATCATGCCTGCTAACAGTTCAGCCCCTGCTTCGGCCAGGCTATCATTCTTCATCTATATTTACTGAGCTGAGGCATGAAGAGCCGGAAACAGAGGTCCGGCAAAGCTGGAAGCAGCAAAAAGAAAGGTAAACTGTTGTTAGCTTAGCTACCTGCTAGCAGCACAGCTATGTTAAGTAGTTAGCTTTTAGCATCAGCTGTCAGTTCCCCATTAGCCTCGTATGTTAGCTTTCTCGCTAATGTTATGCTAAGTTGAAATGCGGTTGCTTTTCTCGGGTTTGTGTTGTTTTTGACAGTAATGTCAGTGTTGTTGATATGTCTCGTTAAGCATTTGTTTATTAACTTGTAAACAGTGGCGGAAGAAGTAACTTTCACTTAAGTAAAAGTAGCAATACCACAGTGTAATACTGTACTACAAGTAAAGGTTCTGCATTCAAACTTTTGCTTCAGTTTAAGTACAAAAGTGTTGGCATCATAATAGTACTAAAAGTCAAAGTGCTCCTTCTGCAGAATGGCCCTTTTCAGAATAATGTTTACTGTATTGTTGGGTTATAATTACTGATGCATTAATGTGTCCATCACTAACGTTGCGGCTGGTAAAGGTTTGAACTGTATATTGAACTATTGCACAATGCTAGTGAACATAACAGTATGTGACTGTTATTCCAGCTAAAATCTGCAGCAGATACCACTCTTACCTGTACCATTGTATGGTGACCGTTGATGTCAGTATTTACAGTGTTTTCACTGTTTGTGTCTCGACTTTGCTGTAATCTAAAATAACCATTTGCAGTCCCCAGCGATGTGTCCCCCTCCACCAGCCTCCCTCCTCTTGTCGAAGGCCAGCTGAGATGCTTCCTGCAGGTGACAATAAGCCGGGTATTATGGACAGTTCACAAGCCTCCATCAGCAACATTTGTCAGGCTGCGCTGGTGGGGAGAGTCGTCGAACGGGACACACTTCTTCCCGAGAGATGGATCACAGCTGTCTCAGAAGACCATCAAGACCACAGCTCGCTTTCCCATCCGCTGTGGGCCAAAGCAGTTTACCTCATATCTTACAGGTAATTATAGAGGCTTTGACATGTTTGAGTTTGCTATGCTGCAAACATCTGTTTAAAACCAACCACTAACCTGTCAGTGATGAACAGATATGGGCTCTCTGGTGCTGGAAGTCCTGACAAAACCGGATCATTTGCCAATTGCACGGGCGCAGGTGGCGGGCATCTCTCGTCTGTCTCTGTCACACCCCATCAGTGGATTTTACACCCTTGTATCTCCAACATCTGAGAAGCTGGGAGAGTTACAGGTGAGTGGAAACAAACCATGGAAACCACCATAGATAGTTAGATGGATCGCAAAATTTGATTGAACACCCTTTAAAATGCAGTTGTAATAACATAAACACTTATGGGAATTCATTCCTTAAGTCCACATCTTAGCTTTTTCTTTTATCCCCTCAGGTTTCCCTTAATTTGGAGGCCCTAACAGAAGCCTATGACAGCAGCAGCTCCGGTATCAGCACTGAAGGACCACAGTTCCCCACACTGAATGTGCCTTCGCAGCCCAGATCGCTCTCAGCTGGCAGCGGCAAAGAATCAGCTGGGAGCAGCAGCGGAAACACACCAAGGTTTGAAGTTGTTACCGTTCATAATCAAATGCTTGTGTCTTCTTGTAAGAACTCACCAGTCTTAAGATCTCTGAGCATCATAATCTTACTGTATATATTGCTGTAATATTTTCAGAGGGAAAGACCACTTATATTTCCAAAATGGCCAGACAGGCAAAGAAGACTCAGTAGAGAATCAGATGCCGAGAACAAACGGATCTCAGAACAGTCAGACGGCAATGAATTCTTCAAGCCAGGAGTCTCGTGGGCAAACAACCAATGATATCCTCTCAGGTTGGTTGCTGCATGACTGCATGTTATATGTACATAACCACAAATACACAAATCTGCCCGTTTCTTAAACATCTGCTCTTATCTCAGTTATTCTAGAACGCGGAAACAAGCTGAGAAACGCTATGGTGGTATCGGCTTTGAAAAATGACTTGGATTCTACCCCGGCTCTGAAAGACGCCCCTCTTCCTCTCCCAAAGGATAACATCCTGCCACCGTCCAAGTCAGTGTTTCAAACGTCTGTGAAAACGTTTTCTGGCACCTTATGATGCACACTCTGTAATACTTTATTCCTGTGTCTGCAGGCCCTTCCCTTCTCCCTCTGGGATGTTTCTTGAAAATATTCTGCATGCTGATTCGACTCTGAAGCACTCCGATGATGCTGTTGTGATCTCAGACTGCGGCTTAGACTGTCCTGCTGACGTTGATAACAGAGCTGTGGATCTGCTCCTTGGCAGGTACATATGTGCACATGTACTTCCAAAGTTGACGGGAAGTGTAGGCAGTTTTTTCCTGATACTGTTACTCTTTTTTTTCTTCTTTTTTTAAAGCTTAAGCACATCTCCTCTGCCTCTCTGGGACGGAGAGGACTCTCTCCCTGAATCTCTGTCTGGCCATAGCAGTGTGAATGGGGATAGTGAGCTCAATGATCCACAGTATGATCAGAGCTTACTGGAAAATTTGTTCTACAAAGCTCCTGTAAGTACATGCTTGTCAGGGAAAAACATGTTTTATGTGTAACATCAGTTTACTTGATTTGCTTTTCTCGCAGATGTTTATTTGAAGTCGTTATTTCTTGTCTTTCAGATGTCAGATGTCCGCTCAGGTGACACTGAAGAGGAGGGTCAGGGCACAGTGTCCTCGAGTGAAAAACAGCTGACACAGTCTGGACCCAGGATTAGTGGAGGGTAAGAGCCTCCACATGCTCTTCAAGCCATGATGCTTGGACAGTAAACAGCAACAAGCTCCTTTTAGAGGACCTGGTGGGGGTTGGGTGGGTGTGTGTCATCCATGTGTGATGGTCTGATCTTGATCTGAATTGATGTGTCTTCACCTCAATGTAATCTAATTGATTGAATCTGTTAATAAGCTCTTTATAAAGACTGCTGACGGAAATTGAGCAGATTAATAAGCCAATGTAAAATATGGGGCACTACACTACAGACATTTCTTACATTTAAGATGATTATTCACCATATTTTTGCTGTGTCTAGTCCAAAGTCAGGGCGTCAGCGGTCTGCAGATGCTGGTGGTGTCCCTCCTGGCCTGAGTGCAGAGCAGCTGACGTTTCTGAGTTTGATCCGGCTGGCGAGAGTGACTGTCGACTCCCTGACTGTACCCCCAGGCAGTACAACCACCACACCTAGAAAGACCTTTGGGAAACCTCCTCGACCCTTAAGCAGCAAGAAGTGGTAACAAAACATTTAACCTTAATTTGGTCTAATTTTGAAATAATGTTATTGTTGTGAGTAACATCAGGCTGCGATATCTTCTCTCTTTTCATTAGTACCTTTTTTATCGAGTACGTGTTCCCTGTGGCTTCCACTTCCAGTCGACATGATCGTAGTACGAGTGGAGATGGGGAGGTGACCAGAGCCGTTGCCAGTAAAGTCACAGGTGGAGGTACGGCCTGTTAAATATAATGCTTTTAACACTGTTTCTGACAGCCTTTGGCTTGTAACTGTGTCTGACATAGACTGTTCTCTGTTGTCAGTGGTGAAGTTCCAGCAGCACTCTGTGTTTCCTGTCCACCTCAGTCCAGCAGCAGTTCAAAAATGGTGGGGAACTGATCTGATTTTCAAGATTTACTCACGAAAGAGCGACCAAAAGAAAGTAAGTAATGTGAGGCTAAACATTACTCATTTGATTAAAAATCAGTGATATTGTCTCATACTTTGAGTATCTGCTCTGTTCTTTGACAAAGGTGTTCCCTAAGCTTTACACTTGGGTCTGCCTAAACTTAGTTGTTGTGATGTAAGTTCTTGTTTGCACAAAACAGTTCAGTTCAAATAAAAATGACGGCTTCTCCTGTCGCAGCCTGTTCCCATCGGCAAGGCAGTTCACCCCCTGCGCTGTCTGCTGCAGAGCAAGCAGCTGAGTCAGTCTGTCATCTTACCGGTACAGAGCATGAATGGAAACAGGGAAACTCAGGAGATTGGACCTCTCAAGGTAAAATACTGCTTTCGTATAATTATACGATATTTATATTTCATACAATTATTAATATGGTAGAATTTAAATCTGTAGATAAACAGATGTAATGTGTGATACAAGTTAATTTTCATACCATGATATACCTTAAACCAGTATACTGCTGCAACCCTATAACACTGTTTTTTTTACCCAGAAATCAATGTTTGCCTCATATTTGTCACTTAAGTTACAGGCATCAAAGTAATATTGTTATTTTCGTCAGGTTTCACTAGAACTTGCTACAGGCAACAATTTCCCCTCTGAAAAAAGTAAAAGCAAGCTGGCTCGGAGAGACAAATCGCCCTCACAAACTGCACCCAGTCCACAGAGAGCGACCAGCTTCAGATCTGAACACGCTGACGTTGGCAGGCAGGAGTTACCAGCTGGCTGTTTTGAAGATTCCAGGCTGAATGTTTGGAGTCCTCAGAAACCCTCGAAAGAACCTTCTCCCCATCCCAACCTGCACACATCTCCTCAGAAATCACGGCAGCAGGTGGAGGAGGACCCTGAGGTCCTGCTGCATACTTTGCTTATGGTGCCAGATGGAAAGAACTTCAGCTGTGGGCCCATGCAGGCTCCAAACGTGTACTTGAACTGTAAACTCTTTTGGTGTGATGAGACAGCAAGATCTGTCATCAGCTGGGGTCAGGCTAATCCTTCCTTCAACTTTGTTCAGGTTAGCTCAGGAGATCAAGTCTTCAAACCATATCTAAACATTTAAATCAAGCTACAAAGAGGCAGAACCCCACTGACCCACTTTTCCTCCATCCTTTATCCCAGGTGACTCCTGTTGCTTTAACAGCTAAGCTGCTGGAGCGGATGAAGAATAATGTGATGGTAATCGAGGTGTGGCAGAAGACAGGAAGTTCAGGGCAGGATCGACTCCTTGGCCTTGTAAAACTACCTCTACACCAGTTCTACATGTCGTTTAGGCAAGTTGTGGAAAAGCAACAATTCTTCTGTACAAGATCATTTATGTCCTCAACTAAAATACATGTAAGGTAACTTTTTTTCTCCCCTTCAGGGATCCAAAGATCGCCCACCTTCTTCTTCAGGCGCAGTACCCTGTTTTAGGGGTGGACTGCTACATGCCAGTCATTGATGTGTTCTCTGGTAGTTGTAAAGGAAACCTCAGGGTTGTTTTGGCGATGGGCCGATCGGAGCAGATAGTTTCCCTGCAGCGCACGAGGGATGAAGAGTACGACTCTGTATCTCACTTTGTGAGACCAGCTCATCTGCTTGATCACCAGCTGCAGTCGCAAACAAAGGTCTGTGTTCATTTTGGCCACATTATGCTTGAAGCATTTTATTTGCATGTGTTGGAGTCAAACAGATAATTGCAAGTAGACGGCACTAATATTCTCTGAAAAAGTTCAGACTGGATGGCGCTGACGAGACTGCACATTGACTGTGCTTACAAGATGTCAAGTACTTTGACCTCCATTCATCAATGTGCTCCTCCCCCAGGCGATTGCAGCACAAGAGCATCTGTTTGTGATACGGGTGGAGAAGGTAAATGGGCTGACACCTCTGCAGTCCACAGTGTGGGGTGAGGCTGACTGCTACGTCCAGTACGGTTTCCCCTGTCAGGAGGGTGACTCCGCTACGAAAGTGGACCAAAATCTCATAGAGACTAGTAAGACCATTTGATGTATAAAACCTTCAACTGAAGAGTTTCCCAATAAGTTTTTCTTCACCCTGACTTGTTTGTCGTCTCCAACAGGTGTCAACCTGAAGCTGTTTCGTACCACCACCACTCTCTGTGTCCCAGACCCGGTGTTTAGCCACACTGAGACTCACGTGCTTCTGGCTCCTGAAGGGGTGCCTGTTCAGAGGCTGCTGCTCAGCTCTCTTTCAAGTCATGGCCTAAGCAGTGGAGGGGGCGTCCAGTTTGAAGTGTGGTGCAGGTTTGTGTCCAGCCTGAAGAAAACTGAACATGACACATGCACATTCATTACAGCTTAAATGTTTACCCTGCTATTACCCTTAAACTTGACTTCTTTATATTTCCCGTGCCTAAATCCTGAATTATGCGTCTGTGCTTTTTTGTGTCTCTGCAGATATTATTATCCAAATGTTCGAGATCAACTCGTGGCCAAAGGAATGCTGCCGTTGTCCAAACTCTGCGCCATGGTCACCATGCAGAGACAGCATCCTGACGAGGCTCAAATGTTCTCCCTGCCCCTGATTCCCAGGACAGACAGTCCCGCAGGACGTCAGCCTCAGCCCTCAGGTACACAGACACACACAGTTATGGCGATATCATACTCTACTAACACATTTACCATCTTAGTTGTGATGACTGATCTGTTGTGTTTCTTAGGCTTGCTGGATGTTTGCATTCGGTACAAACACCGACCAGTGAGACCTGAAGGGCACACTGGTAAAGGAGCTGCCTCTCGTGTTGTCACACTCGTGGTTCAAGTGCACAGAGCATCAGGTCTGCAGGCTGCGGCGAGGTACGTCATCACCACCGTCCTCTGTGGAGCTCTATGGGTCTTTATTATGTTCATGTGATAGTAAACAGAACTTACACAAACAAAACTCAAAGTGGAATTCACTTCAATTCGAAGTGGAGTAAATGTGTGTGAAAGCGTTCCTGATTGTGGGATGATGGGTGGAGAGGCTCTGACTTTGCATTTTATTCTAAATGTCAGAGTTCTACTTTTCTTCCACCAGCCTAATTACACTGAAACCAACATCGCTGTTGAGTTATTTAACTGTAAGTTTTGAGATCAACAAATGAAATGACGCTCAGCTCCTTTCGGGGGTCTGATACCAGGTGTTTCAGCAGCGGAGGTCTACATCACACTAAGAATAGTTGCGCATGTCTCGTAATGATTTATAGACGCTGCCCCAATGTCTTCAGTTTACTATTGTGCTTCTGCCTTTCTGCTTCAGGGTTGTATCTGAACAAGACGAAAGGTTCAGCTACTTTGCTGGTGTGGGAGTGAACACATACATCACAGTCCAGCTCTCCTTCCTGCCTGAGAGTGAGAAGAGGTGCACCCGCATAGCTGCCAGGACCTTCTGCCCGGAGTTCGACCACCACGTGGAGGTGTCCTGCGATCTGCTGCTTCAGAGGAGCAGCGGAGAAACCTGCAGCCTGGCCGAGCAGCTGGAAGAGGCGTCTGCTGTCTTCACTCTCTGGAACAGAGACAGTCGCAAAGGTTAAAGAAGGCTTATTTTATTTGGTTTACCACATAAAAATGTGACAGATTTCTACTCTATAATGCATGTTATTTCTTTTCTCTGCAAGTCATTTTCTTTGCAATTTACTGTTTATTTTGCTCCAGAATTTCTTACACACAAGCAGTGCTTCTGCAGTCAGTTTTAGCATTAGTTCATAATGTCTGTCTGTAAGTCACTGACTTGTTTTGTGCTACTTGTTGCAGCAGCGCTCACTCATAAGCCTAAAGATGTGATGCTGGGCACAGTGAAAATACCTCTGGCTGATCTCATCCATAAAAGAACAGGTATGTTTCACCTGTGATTTCTTGGTCAAATAGATCTTCTGATCATCACACTGTACATTGTGTTTTTTCTTCCAAACATAAAGGTATTTCTGGCTGGTTTGGAGTGTATCTACCTCAGGAAACAAGCTCTTCTCAGCACCATCACATCTTGGTCGGAGGCCTCGAGATCTCCGTGAACTTCGCCCACCACTCAGACAGGGAACGAGTCATTAAAGCTGCTCAGGGTGTGGGCTGGGAAATAGCCCAGAATGAAAAGCAAGATGATGAAGACGTCTGGGGAGAATGCACGAGGAACCTGTCTTTGACTTTTTCTATGCCGAGAGTGTGGATACCTGTCCACTGCCTGCTTCTGCCAGGCCACAGTGAGCTTCAGCGCTCCACCTACTGCTACTTCAGGTACAAGTTCTACGACCAGGATGCCTTCTGCTCGCAGATGAAACACCCCACTGTTGAGGGTGGGGAGGAGGGCCAGGCCACGGTCACTTTCCAGGGAAGTAGAACTGTGGAGCTGAGGAACACTCAGCCCTTGATGTGGTATCTACGAGAGGAGAGGCTGGAGGTCCAGGTGTGGGTTGCCTTTAAGAAAGACAAAACCCAAAGGCCCAGAGACACAGACCGACTGGTGGGTTCGGCGTTTGTCGATCTGTACTCTCTCGCAAAGACACCCAAGCAGAAGCTTACTCTCAGTGGTAAGAAGTAATTCATTGTGTTGTCATGGTGGTAAGTGGCTGCACTTCTGAGTGTAATCACAGTTGTGTGGTCTTACAGGAGTGTATCCACTGTTCAGACGCTCGGCGGCAGATTTACAAGGGGCTGCTCTCAGGGTGCACATCACCCTGACAGCAGGCTTCGTCCCTGTGGAGGACTCTGCTGGACTTGATGCCCAGGTGGATTCGGACAGCCAGAGGGAGCTTTTATCAGAAGAGGTGGAAGCAGCACCCCCCTCGCCCTCTACACCCAAAACCTTGCAAAGCAGACACAAGAATAAATCCTCCAGAACGACTCCAGACATCACATCAGTGCAGCACACGGAAGTGAGCATGGAGGAATCGTTCCCTGTGACGGTTGCAGTGGACCGAGCAATGCACCTCAATCTGAAAGGTGAGCTCGTGACCTGGAATCTTTTTTCCTCCACCCTTTCTTTTACCACACAGTAGATTAATGATGATGTGTGTGTGTGTGTGTGTGTGTGTCTGCCAGGCTGTCCTCTATCAGAGCGCAGTGAAGGGTCACCGTCTTGCTGCATTTCGTACATCACCGCAGACTCTGCTGAACCAGCGTCTACAGCTGTCATAGCCAACACTGACTGCCCCGTGTGGGACCATCAACACGAGTGCAGGTCGAGTTATATCACGGACATTAACTTAAATGTTCGAGGATGTTTGTAGTACACCGGAACAATCACTCATGATGATTTGCTTCACATTTACAGGCTTTCTAAGCAGCTACTGGTTGATCCACAACAAGCTCTCGTGTTTAAAGTCTGGCACAAAGGAGGTACAGGAAGCTGTTTCACCTCATGTTATCTTATGTTGCCACCTTACATTGTTTGATTTATTAATTCATGGGTCGTTTTACTTCCTTAGACACGGAGAGGGTTATTGGATTTGCCTCTGTTGACCTGTCCCCCTTGGTCTGTGGGTTCCAGTCAGTGTGTGGCTGGTACAACATCACAGACTTCAGCGGTCAGTGTCACGGCCAGCTCAAAGTGTCCATTACTCCACTAAAGGGGGTCCAAGACCTCCAAGAACAGAGAAAAATTGTGAATGAAGAAGCTGCCAAACACTCACCGGTGAGAGAAAGCATTCATACGTGCATTGTGCCTCTCACAACATATTTTATAAGATATAATTCAAACTTCTATGGACTAATAACAGTGAATGTGTTGTATTAACAGGCCTTATTCCAGGCACTCCCTATCAGCTACCATACCACAGCATCATACAGCAGCTTCCCCTCACACATCAGCCGATACCCCGAGCAGAAGATCTCATCACCTGACCACAAGCACAGCCTGTTCTCTGAAAGGTTTGTTGAACAATGACACATTTTCATTCAGTCATTGTTTCAAATGTAGCCTCACATCCTGAAAAATGCTTCCACAGCCTGTCTGACATTAGATTTATTTATGTTCAGGTGCAGTGAGAGCGACCGCCACACTGAGCACATGGACCAAGTACGTCTTCACCATCAGAGTCTGCAGGAGCATGCAGCCGCTAATTCAGCCTGTAGCAGCAGTGCTGCTGACCTCAGTCCCTCCAGCTCGTTCCTATTTTCAGCACTCAGGTATCTTTCCCCAGACACACAGTCCAACATCACTGCTTCGCTTTTTAATAAAATCCTGAGCTTTGACTGCGTCTCGTTTCTGCAGGAAAAAACTCAGCGAGCTCGACAACATCCAGAGATACTTCAGTCGTAAGCTTTCAACTCCCACATTCCCCTCCATGAATGAGCAGGACTGTCACACTGAGTCTGAGGGACAGAGGGACAAGGGCACATGTCAGCTGCTTCTCAAGTCCAGCCAGTTAGTTGGAGAAGTCAACAACATCATCAGTGGTGAGCTCTTTCCCATGCAAAGGGTTTTACTTAATAGGTCTGAAATTATCAGCCAACAGGCAGCAAATACAGCATTTTTCCATCAATAGTCTTTAGTGAAAACATAGTTTTATCATTTAAAAATGTCTGATAGTCATTTGACCATTTAAAGACCGTTCTTGGCAGGTAAACGTTGTCCTAGCTTACCCAACCTTGGCGGTTGCCCCAGAGTTCATTGTGGACACAGTCGTCTGTGTGGCGTGCGCACTCTAACCATAAATGGTGGCGTCACTGTCTTCTGTTGGACTCCTTCAGTCCTGTGAAGACGGACCGGGTGGTGCTGAAATGTCTACTAACGGAATAAAGTCAACGCTGCATTGCTGTCACTCTAAAACTGCCCACATTATTTACAAAGTTATTATATAACTAACAGTTATTTTCATTATCAGTTAATCTGCAGATTGTTTTCTCAGTTGCAGTGTTACTGAAATCTTCACTGTCCTCTTCACCCAGGTCTGCGAGGACAGCACCTAGAAACCATTCCCTCAGACCCGCAGAGCAGCTCAACTACTTCCCCTGCTGGAGACAACAGGCCTCAAACTGTCCCTGAGGTCTCCAGTCCACGCAGAGCTTCACGCTCTTCCCAAGAAGAAATGTTCCCGCCGCCCTCGCTACTCCCGAAGACGGCTGAAGAGCACACGGACTCTGAGCCTGAGGAAGGAAAGGACAGACGAATCTGCGAAGTTACTGAGTCCGAGGATGAAAATGAAGAAGGATTGGACAAAGGTGAAGATGGGATAGGTAACAGACAGGACGAGGAAACCGATGATGATGAAGATTATGAGGAAGTCATGGTGAAGCCGAGACCTCTGAATGAGGTGACATCTCTAACAGACAAAACGAGTCCTTGGACCAGCATCCTTTCAGACCCTGACCTGGTTTGTCTGGAGAGCCTGGAGACACCAGAGGAGCCGGATCTGAGCCAAGGCGAGTCCGAGAAGTGGCAGACGTTAAATCTGCAACCTCATGACCGCAGTGGGAAACACAAATGTGACAGACGGGAGGACGGGGACAGTTTTAATGGATCAGCAGGAGACGCCTCAGACACAGACGGAGACGACGAAAGGACACGACACACTTTAGATGAGAGACGAGCAAGCGAAGCTAATAGCCCCAGTGAGGGGTCAAGTGACGAATATTCATCACCCACCCCCCAGAACGTCACAGATACCCATGATGCTTCATGCTCCAATCAAGGCACTCCACCTCAACCGTATCCTTGATCTGTATTTTCGTCTTTTTGGCTGCCAGATTTTGCTGTTATCACTCAGCTGCAGCAACCTGAGAGTGTCCCGACTGCACAAGGTCACTTAAAAAGCAGTTTGCGTTGCTGTGATGTTGATGTGTGTGTATTAATATTTTCTCCACCCCATTTATGTCAGTGAGGGAAGGCTAAAAATAAAAGAAACACCTCTCTGCAATAATGCAATACAGCTCAACAGCACCACAAACTGCAGCCTCTAAAATGAATCACATGATGTGAGACAGGGGACGATGTGTTCCTCCTTTCCAACTGATTGGACACATCTGCAGTACAAATGTCCCCTTTCATCCCGGCCTTCACACTCATGTTTGACTCCACATGCATTTACCAGCTTCATCTCAGGAGTCTTTGATCGTCACTGGCCTGTAGGATGCCATCAAACTGTGCTTATTTATTTATTTAACATTCATACATTTAGCTCTGAGCCTGCGGAGGTGCCAAACTTCTTCCTCCCCTCTCACCAGCTGGAGGCGTCCATGAGAGCCATACGATTGGCTCCTTCTTTCTCCCAGTTGACCAGTGACCCGGTGAGTATTTGTCACCAGCTTCTGGCATTCATGCTCACTCTCTCACTGGCTGTGTACGTGAATATCTCGGTATTAATTCTAACCCCTTAGTTTGACCATCTTTTATAACATACAGTCGTATTGGAGAAAGAAAGACATTAAACAAAGTTGAATTTATGTCCGTTTGTCAACGTGTCACCAACAGCACGGTGTTATTATCGATCACTTTACCCTTCACATCATGCATGCTGGACAAAGGCCTGTCATGAGCAGTGACACTGGACCAACCTAAGTTCAGCGTAATTTAACTCTCATTTGTGCAGCATGAACAGGTTGAGGTCCACCCGCTGTTATCTAACGTGACAAGTATTTCAATTTGATGCTGTACACACTTACAGGACGATAAGTGCAGGTGGTGTTCATGACTCCAGCCAGTGTTTACACTGCAAGTCAACATGTCATCTGTCTGCCTTCATTCAGTCTGTTACAGTGTTAATGCATTTTGTCTCTGTCATATTTTCTTTATGTGTTGAGTTTGTAGACTTTTGCTTTGGCGAAGTGGTTTGAACAGTCTTAAGATCAAAAGAAGAAGGCGCGTTTGTATCCAGTACACCAGTACGCTCTATGTAAGGCCACTGCTGTGATGTAACCAAAGGTCTGCAGCGGCTGTTTTACTGCAAGAACAAAACACTCCCCCCTGCCCCGAATATTAACCCCTTCCTTAACAGTCAGGGCTCAGGCATCTGAGGTGACCACAGCTTGTCACACTATGATGATAATGAAATGACACAATTACATATACATGATCAAATAAAAGCTGAGCTCAGCTTCACCCTGTTTGATGATCCTTTAAATATCTGTAAAACGCCAACGTTTGAGCGTCATCGCCCGGTAGTTTGACTGCAAATATTGATTCATCGGTCATTTTTAGCCAAATTGCTGAATCATGAAAATCTCTAGAAATCATGTCAGTTGACTCTTCATAGTATTTATATACACAGACAGAAAGAAACTTTGTGCTATTATTAAAAAACAGATATTAATTGTTGATTTTCTGCAAACAGTCTACAAAACTGTTGATATTTCTCTGTCTCCCTGTCGCTGTCTGTCCTGACCTCCAGACAGACCTTCTATTGTCACGCACGTCTCATGAGCCCCTCTGTTACACTTATGGTGTGTTTTTAAGCACCAAAGTTCACTTGAGTCATTTACAAGAATAATCAGACTCATTAAGGATTAAACAGACTTATGTTACACATCAAGCACAATAAGACTGAAACATGTGCAATAAAGATATTCAAATGTGATAATTCACACAGTTCAGCTGCTGTAGAGATGGAGAAGTATTGCTGCCACACCAGTGTCAATGGATCGAGTTTCAGGGAGGGTGTGGAGATAACAGACGGACATGTAGGCGCTGCAGTTTGAGGGGGAAGGTGATTTTAAAGAACCGGCTCATTCGTTGACACCCAGAAACACCCCGACCACAGCAAAATACGAAGAAAATGAGAGGCTCCAGGCGGAGGGCAGGGTCTCTGCAGATAAACACACCTCCACACACCTCGAGGGTCAGCAGTGATGACTGAGAGGGATGACCTTTGTATGAGATCCTGCACTGTGTACCTTTGACAGTCCACCCATGAGCATAAACATTAACCAAAGAAAGGCTTGCTGTGTTTGAGCGGTGACCACACACCTCAAACACACAGTAACACAGCTTTTAACTCATTTGCATGTTTGTTCTTCTTAGTGCACCTTTTTGAATTTTAATTTCCAAGTCCTGTTCATTAAGTAGAACAGAAAAAATTGTGCTTAGGCTCAGTTTTATTGCTACTTTTCATTGTGGTCTTTCCAGGAGCGAAGCTCTGCAGTCCATCGCAGAGGTCCTCGACAGCGTCGCGACATGTCGCCGTCCTCCATGAAGAAGGAGACTGAAAGAATAGCAAAAATATTTGCAGCTCATTTTGATGACGATCAGTACGACAAACGTTCATGATCACATTTTTACTGCTCGGTGGTTTCTGTAAATTAAATGTAACATTTTGTATTTTTATAAATAAATATGAACTGTTTTCTGTGCTGGATGCTTTTTTGTATGTTGTTGATATACATGATTTTTTTTGTTTGTTTGTTTGTTTAAATGTGTTTGTTTATGATAGCAGATGTTCTGCATGTGGGAACAGACCTCAGCCTGTTCACATTTCTGTCATGAACCCACTGAACCCATTTTTTATTGGCTGCTGAACACAGCTCAAAATACATGAAACTTACATATGAAGTCAGGTCGACAGGTTGATTGGACTGGATTGGATTAACGTGGTTTCAGGTTATGTATTGCGGTGGCAAACAGGTGTTTTTGGAGACTCTCCCAGTCTTTAGTCGCTCCTGTCCCAGCGTGTTTGAGACGTGCTGCTGCATCAAGTTCAGAATAAACAGATAATGAAGCTGATGAGTTCAGACATTACATAGATTGTCTTTGTGCTGTTTTCAATTGATTCTGCTTTGTTTATGTCAGAGTTGTAGCTGAAAAAGTATAAACACAACATAACGTTATCAAAGGGATGTTTTTCTAAATTAGTGCACGGGACTTTACGACTGGCGCTTGTGGTTTGAACAGCAAATGACTCGTCAGCCACAAAGACTTCCTGGTATGTGGTGCGTCTGGATCGCATGCGAGGCTGAGCAGCCTCCTTTTAAAAAGTCAACAAGTGTGCCGGAGAGGCGCAGTGTGAGCCAGTGGCGCTCGCGCTGCGGCTGTGCGCGCTGCTGTGCGGCTGTTTGAGGACTCCGACTTTTGTATTTATTACTTTTTTTTGTTTTTTTTTTTCATTTCAATGCTAATGGGCAACAACAGGACTTCAAAAAAGAAGAAACTTTTCAACACCTGAAACTTGACGTTGGCTGGATGTGCCATGAAGGGACATGTGACCAGTCTGCTCGGGCGGTTCAATCGTGGGACATAGTCCTTAAATGCCGACGCGGAACAGAAGCTGCTGTGCGTCTTTCTGGTTGATGGGCTCCGTGTTATTGTTGATCAGATCTCGCTGATCCTCAGTCGTTGACCATGGTCGGTGGAGGGGCTGCGGATCTGGTCCCATCAGCTCCTGTCAAGGTGTTTTCAGCTGGAGCAGCTGGCTGTGTGGCCGACCTGGTCACCTTCCCGCTGGACACAGCCAAAGTCAGACTGCAGGTGAGGACCAGCGACTGTACGCACAGGCGGTGGTGAGGACGCACTGCTTGATGCCAGGATGTTAGAAATAAACCCCCAGACAATCCCCTGGGGGATATTTGTGATGAGCCAGTGACATCTCATAATTTTCATTCTTTCTATGAATTTAACTTTTTAGTTACATCTTATTTTATGTAATCTCCCTACATGATGCTTTACAAAGCATTTTAAACCATGCCAGGATCAAATTCTGGTGTAGAAATACTACATTTCAAATTATAGTTTAATCTGTGAATATGACTCCAGGATCAGCTTTACAAAGACCCCCACCTTTTATTTATGTGTAATTGCCCAGAAACAGTGGTACTGACGCTGCTTCTTGCATTGTTTTTCAGTAGGTTGCATCCCTGGCACTGAGCAGGAGGAACATCTTAACCCACTTAAGTGCATGTTGCTACATGTCACAGATGAAACACTTGTAAATAATGAGAAGGAAATCGGCTTCTGAACTCGTTATAAGACTGATTTGGTTGTTACAGCATGTCTAAATGCACATTTCTTCCAGACTGTTCACGTTCTTTTTAAAAACATCTTCAGTGGCCGATGAGGGAATTAAGACATGTTTTTGTGCGTTTTTTGTTTTACTTTAGATTCAAGGTGAATCCAAATCCCTGCTGGAAGGCCAGAGGGCGAGATACAGAGGTGTGTTTGGCACCATCATCACCATGGTGAAGACCGAGGGCCCGAGGAGTCTGTACAGCGGGCTGGTGGCAGGACTGCACAGACAGATGAGCTTCGCCTCGGTCCGCATCGGCCTGTATGACACCATGAAGCAGTTCTACACCAGAGGCTCAGAGAGTATGTCAGCAAACGTGTCTACAGACAGTCGAGCAGCAGAGAGACTGAAATCTGATGTGCAGTTGCAAACATGCACGCAAGAGTTGAGGTGTGGCAGGTCAGGCTGGGTCCTCACAGCACCTTGAATATACTTAAAACTATTAGCATGAAAATAAATATGATCACAGCAGACACACTGCACTGAGCGGGTTGAAGGAGGCTTATGGCACCGTTTGAACGCACATCAGGAAATATTACTTACATTGTTGACAAAGTAAAAGAATCACAGTGATAAAGCTGCAAAGTTAGCGTTGAACACTTTGAATGCCAGAGTCAAAATGCAAAGCGCTCCATTGTCTGAACTGGTTTTGACAGAGAGCAGCTCCAGGATATAGGGCACAGGGCAGATTCCTCTTTCAGGGAGCAGATCTGTGTTTATGCCAGAGGCCTAACAGATATGAAAGCCAGCTCCACAGCCAGTTTTCTACGTTTGTGTCGACTCAGTTATATATATACATATTATCTACTCATTATCTGCTGTCATCGTGATCAAAGCTGCATCTCTGTTCAGTCTCACGGTCTTAACGTGTTTGGGGCATCACATCAAAGAAGTGTCTCGTATGCATTGCCTGTAGATGCAGGGATCGGGACTCGGCTGCTGGCGGGCTGCACCACAGGGGCGATGGCGGTGACCCTCGCTCAGCCCACCGATGTGGTCAAAGTCAGGTTCCAGGCTCAGGTCCGCCTGCCTGAGAGCGGCTCTGTGAAGAGGTACAGCAGCACGATCGACGCCTACAAGACCATAGCCAGGGATGAGGGCCTTAAAGGGCTCTGGAAAGGTAAACTCAAACGGGGAAATAAATTAGTGACATTTGTTATTATTTCTGTGGTAAACCCCCATTAATAAGTAGTACTTTAGTGTATTAGAAGTATAAGTATAGAAAAGTCATTACACTTTTACTCTTTGTGCCTAATTTAAAGTGTGTTTGACGTATACTTTTAAAAAGTGCACTTCTAAATAGATGTCATTAAGTTCTACTTAACTTTATTAGAAATGATACTTTAAGTGGTATTTCAAAGTAAAAGTGTGCTTTATCGTAAATGTATTAGAAATTGTACTTAAGTATGCGTAAGTAAAAAGTGCACTAAGTGACAAATACTTGTAATAGTAATAAAGTGTACTTATGAAAAGTGTACTTATTTTCAGTTCCTTTGTAATATATTATTAGTGCGCTTAATTAAAGTGTACTTTAATTTCACTTTTTTAAGTGTATTGAAGATTATTTCCAACACATTGGTGATAATACAGTTGTACTGCAATGCATTGTGAATGCTCATGAATCCTGATTTTCACTGGTGTACTTCAGTACACTTTAAGTTTGAAAAAAGTGTAAATTTAGCAACTATTTACACTTCAAGTATTACTCAAATGTCACTCAAGGACAACTTCAGTGCACTTAACGACGCCTCAAGGCAACACAAATAGCACAAAGTGTACTCAGAGCATTCTTCAATGTGATATTTTTTCACTTTGGAAGTCAGAAATCTGTAAATGGTGAGCAGCTGTGTAGTGATTTTTACAGAGTCTACGTTTTACAAAGTTAATCTGTGTGAGTTATATTTATTACATGTTTTGTTTATGGGCATTGTGGGTAATGTAGGCGCAGAGTTCTGATGAAGAAGAAGAATGCAAGGAGTAAACAGATGATATCTTTGGTTCCACCGCTTCCACTTTTTTGTGCCGTGCTCTTTTAAAGCGCCTCAGGTTGAATTTTATTGTTTATTAAGCTGCTCTGACTTTTCAGGTTGTCTGCCAAACATCGCCCGAAACTCCATCGTAAACTGCTCCGAGCTGGTGACTTATGACATCATCAAAGAGCTCATCCTGAGGAACAAGCTGATGACAGGCAAGCACAAACACTTCGGATGGAGCCCTCCACGTTTCAGGCTCTTCCTCTCGCCTCTTTATTGTTCCTGGTTTTTAAACATAGTCTTCCTCGTGGCCTTTAACCCTCAGGCCCTTCTAGTAAAGCAAACATTTTCTTTCCACCAGACAACGTGCCGTGTCACTTCACAGCAGCCTTCGCAGCAGGTTTCTGCACCACCATCGTGGCATCTCCAGTGGATGTGGTGAAGACGCGCTTCATGAATTCAGTGCCTGGGCAGTACGGCGGCGCTATGAACTGTGCCATAACCATGCTGGTTAAAGAGGGACCCACAGCTTTCTATAAGGGGTATGTAGTGCGAGCAAGTGAGAATCATTGAAAAAGCAAAAACTAAATGACAGTTTTTCTTGATTGATGTTCTTTTTTTCTAGCTTTATGCCTTCGTTTCTCCGTCTGGGGTCCTGGAACATTGTGATGTTTGTGAGCTACGAGCAGATTAAAAGGGCCGTGGTTAGACTCCAGCTCTGATCTGGCTGACAGCTGGTTTGGGCTGGATGGATGTTGTTGTCGCGGCAAAGCAGAGACCACGTGCACCGAGCAGCACGTGCTTCAGAGAGACAGTGTTATGATGACCGCTGCTGCTGGTCCAGACCTGTTCTTCCTCAGGGATAAAACTGCAAGGCATTTCTAGAATAGACCTTTTCCACTGTTCTTTTCTTCTGAGTTTCCACAGAAGACATTTTGACATGACAGAGCAGGAAAAGCACAGGTGTGAATAATAGAGCTAATTAGGCTGGATACCATTTAGCAGCATCAGTTTCTGGGACATATTTATTTATTTGGACATTCACAGCGGTAGCAACTACACTTCCTGGGGCCCACACAAGTGAACGTCACATCACGGTGTAAAACAGTTATGGAATTAAAAATCCATGTTGAAAAATACAAAAACCAACCCAAACAATCAATGAATGAAACAGGAAGTGAAAAACAACCTCTTGGTGCAGAGTGCAGGTTCCTTCCTGTCACGCTGTTTACGGTGACTTTTTGGTTTTCTGGATCGTCTTCTTTGGGTTTTGTATTTCACGTCTGGTTTCAGGTGGACATTTGCTGCTTTCATGATCACTTGAAAAAATTTAGTCTCTCATGAATTTTTAGTGATTAGGGTGCAATTAACTGTTAATTTGCATTATGGTTTAATCTTCTAATTTTATTATTATATTTAAGATTTTTTTTTAGTCTTTTGGTCTTTAAATTGTCAGAGTCTGGAGAAAGAAGTTCATCACACTGTCATCAAATCTCTCGTTTTGTCTGACTCACACTCCTAAACTCCAAAATATTCAATTTACTGCCCAATAAGACTGGAAATGTGCAATCTTTGGCATTTTTTTTGTGATTTTCTATCAGTTTCTGTAAGTTGATTAATCAACTTCTCATTTCATCTCGATTAGGAATGAGCCAAAGTTTTATATGAAATCATATAAATACCACAAATTTATCTACTATATATTTGAAAGAATGGAATACATCAAAAATATCCCTGAATGCTTTTTGTCTAAAGTCCAATTGAAAGGACCCTGACCCACATTCATGCACGATGGGCCCCACCAAGTGTCACTCCATACCTGCAGCACTACCGGATGCTGTTATAGATACTCTACTGTATAATCCCCTTTACATGTGACCATTCAGGGGAACAATGCGAAGATAAAACCACCTCTGAACTGTGAGATACGAGTCAATACTGACAGCCAATGAAAATGCTTTTCAGACATGACTCAGGCTTTTTTCTAACAGCTGTGTTTACATAAAGTGGTTTTAATATGTGCTGCCATATTTTTAGAATATGGCTCAATATTTCATGTTGTACACAGAAATTAAACAGAATGGCATATCAGATGTGTTATGCTTCTCAATAAGGATTGTCTTTGTGTCTTTGTTGTGTCTTTTTACATATGTGTTGAAATCTAAACTCTGTGCATACTGAGCTCATTTATTTTCTGTTTTCCACATATTTCTGTGCAAAAATAAGCAGGTTCTCCATCAAAAGCTGCAGAGACGTGGAGGTGAAAGAGGTGAAAAGCACAAAACAAGCAGCTGACAGACAAGAAAATTGCCCAATTTGAGTGTTGTGGGACAAAAGAGGCTGCTGACAAAGATGTAACTGAAGTCTGTGGTGTAACAAAAGCCTTTGAATGTGCTCCACCTTGCTAATCATCTCCTGTAGTGCCAGTGAGGTTTCTCCATGGTTGAATTAGTATGGCAAGCTGGACTGGGCCATATGGCACCCTGGCTAACCCTCTCGAGTGTTTAGATGAGTTAATGGAGGGGAGAAACAAAGATCCTGTGATGAGTTCTACAAGATTACCCTTGGCTGTTCATGAAAAGGTGTACTGGTAAATGTTAGGATGAAGAGAGGTGAGTGCGCGCTTAAAGTAAATAAAGTGTTGTCCTTTGCTGACCTTGGCAGGAGTCTCTGCACGCAGACCATCAGAGGTGTCGAGTGTCGGTGAGCCGTTCAAGTTCACTGAACCAGCTGTTCACTATTTTTCTCACTGAAGGAGACACAGACATGTTCTCACCAGACATGATGACACGCATGTTTTCCTTTTGTGCAATCAGCTGGTTAAAATGGGTGTTGTTCAGTGTTACCACAGTCTTCTGGCATCAGACGTGAGGTGTGTTCAGTGTAACAGACAATCACAGATATCTTTAGGTGTGGTTTTATTTATTTAATATTCCTTCAGAATCTGTCTCTGTGTGGTGTTGGAAGACTTTTGGAAAATGCAGGAAATTGCATATGGACAATTTTAAAGGGGCAACTCTGAAGGTTAAAGAGCTTTCATAGGATTATTTATGGGATGGTGTTCCTCACTCAAAAGGCTCTCATCAGGAAAATCCAACCCAGCTGCTAATATAATACCTGAAGTTTAGGCATATAAACGTGTTTTTATACACTACAAAATACTGCAAACTTCTCTTCTTCTTCACCGTTTATTAATGTTCTCGTCACACAGACAGCTGTTGAACAACTTTGCCTCAATAACAAAACTCAAACATAGAAAAGTTATGACTCAGATCAGGAAATATCCTTATAAATAAAAATTTAAAGCAGTTTTCAGTACTTGATGCAGAAACACACAAACATGGATCTGAGCCTGGATCAGGTTCATTGTGGTCCTTGTTGATGCCTCCTCTGCTGCACCTTCAGCGGCTGAAGACGGAGGGGTCTCGCAGGCCATTTGGGGCCCCGTCCATGCGCTCCTGCACGCAGGGACTCGTTGTAATCATGACAGAATGTCAAGTGATGTAGATACTGACCGGTGTTTGCGTGGCTACCAAAGGGCAGCAGGAACGGAGGGTGGCAGCAGGCAGGTAGAACCACGGCTGTGGTGAGACTGCAGACCGGGGGGCAGGTGTTCTGCATCTGCTCAGGGAAAACAGCTGAGAAATGCTGAGCGTCAGGGTGAATCTCACCGAGCCTTTGTGTCGATCTGAGTGGGGTCACTTCCTGCAGTTTCTTCATCAGGATCAAGCGGGTGTGTTGCAGTTTCCGCGAGCTAAAAAACGAATCCAAGAAATCTGCCAGCGGCATTTTCCCCTCCGCAAACCTCTGAAACAGCAGCTGTGAGGAGAAACGTGTCATTATTTTCAAAATCACACACAATGCATGTTATGTTACACCAGATTAGACCTTTTCTTTTCTCCTACAACAGCCTGAACCTTTGAGCAGATTGGTTTTCTTAACTGTGACTAAACCAGGCTGACATGTATTATTCCTCTGCTTATCTCTTCTGTTAAGCAGCTGTTTCTCCCACAGGTCTGACTTTCCCACTGTCCTCCAGGCCTTTTTTTCATAAGAGAGGTGCAAGACTATCTAATCATATACATATTACCCTAAAATACTTCAAGTTAATATAGTTAACATGTGAAATGTGTAAGCAGCTTGTTTCATATTTATGAGACACAGCCATCATTATATAAAGTGTATTTAGCGAAGGGAAACATTAGCTTGCTCATTTAGCTGCAAATCTGTTCAGTGTATTAGACTAAGATCATTTGTTAAGCACCGTCTCCTTGTCTGCTGTGTGCTGAAGCAAATGATTAACAAGGCAACTGAATATATGCTGTATTTTAAAACTCTGGTATTTGTTATATGTTTACCTCACACTCCTCCTCTCCATGATTGATCTTCTTCAGGAGACACCACCGAGCGTGATGCACACTGTGTTTTTCTGCTGTGAAACACAATTGGCGCATGTAGGAAACGTGAATGGAGTTAATGCAGCCTGATGAAACACAGAATATGTTTCAGAACTCACCAAGTTGCTCTTGTTTGGCCTGGATGAGGCCTCTCAGTTTTTCCAGTTCCTTGTACTTCACTGCAAGTAGCAGCTTGGCATTTCTAAATGTGGGTTTTTGAGAAAGACTGACTTTGGCCATTTTTTGATTTGAAGCCAACATCTTCTCTGCAGCCCTCTGCAGCCCCTGAAACTGGAAATGACCACATTCAAGAAACAGTCACTCCAGAGAGTTTGCTAGAAGAAGAAGAAGTTGTATTATCTACATAATATATGCAAAATAGTTTTGGTCTGCCATCCAATTTATCAGTGTTACACATGCAGCATCACTGAACGTGGAACTGGTGTAATGTCAGACTCACCTTCTCACTGCACCTGATGATGTGATTTATTTTGTCTTCATCATCCAGCAGCTCTCGCAGCTCTCTGGTCCTCAGAGCACCAAACTGCACCGACAGAGACATGCTGACACTGGATGTCCTCTGCTTCATCAAACTTTGCTGCCTGTGTGCTCCTGATGTGTCCTGCGGGGGCGCAATGCGAGCTGCTAATGCTGCATTCACGGACTGTGGGAAAACTATACGACTGTTTGGTACGAAAAACACAATTTAGATGTTTTACGTATACTTATATTTTCTGTGTGTTTCCGAGATATAAATAAAGGAAAATTGAAGATGACTTTATCAGCTGTATTGATGAATTAATTCACATTAAGTTTATTTGCAATTAGCAATAATGAATAATGGCATCACCAGAATGTCATTGTTTGTAGTCACACGCTGTAACAATCGGTTGCTTTTATGTTGTATAGTTAAAATGTAAATTAGTTTGTTCACAATGTCTTTATGATACCATGGGCTCTGTATGTAGGCTAGAAATGTTCAGAATTCCCAGGTGACTTGAAACCCTCATTTAATACTAGGATTGTAGTGATGTCTTGAAGACTTGAACAGCCCAGAATTAAACTATTACGTAATGTAATTTCTTCCTGTATACTGACACACAATTTAATTTAGGTTCCTGCAGATCCACTGTAAGTGTCAACAGACGATGGTGGCCCTGAAGGTCAAAACACAAGAACATTTCAGAAGACAACATGCTTGTATGTTTTACAGTCTCTCAGTCCTGTTCCTCTTTCTATGTAATCAAAACATTTCATTCTCATCATGTTAACTGATTAAAAAATGACAAGATTTCCACTCTGTTTGTGAAGAAATATGTCTGCAGTGCAGAGTTAAATATTGAATAATATACAAATAACACCAAGTATACCAAGTATTCTTACTATATAAAATATAACAATGTACTTTTTATATTAATGTCATATGTGAGAATAACATGTGAAATGCAGTACAGTCTTATATTTCTGTAAGTATTCTATTAAAAACAATGCAGACTCTTTAGATTCTTCCATACTGACAAAATATTATTGACATCCCGTCACTGTGGGCTTTCACCATGTGTGTATCTCCTGATGTCACCACAGGCTGCACTTCAGGTGTTCGCTGCCGGCCGGCCTCAGAATAACTCAGCTATATGCAGCCTCAGTTAATCCTTAAGACGAGCCGCAGAGCTCCCTGCCTGCTCGTCAGTGAAAGTCCTGCACTCACTGAGACACAGAGGACTTTCCCCTCCTGAGAGCAGCAGGACAACATGCAGATTAACCTCAGCAGCCCTCAGCACAGGACACCTCCACTGTGTGAGTATATAATTTGCCTCATATTTGATCTTACACAGTATTTTTTACTAGTGTGTTACATACATGTGTTAAAGGAGATTCAGGTGAGTGTGAGGCTTTTGCTGTATATCAGTAGCTCTTGTTTAGAATTTTTAGTGAGTAAGTTTTAATGCTTTACATGTTGCAAAAGTGTAGATATGAAGAAATATGTGTAGACACTATGACAGTCTTGTGCATTGTGTAAGTATTGTGAATTGACTTGCCTGTTAAAGCTCTCTGCTTTGTTGCATAAGAAGCTTTTCAGTTCTCCGTATTGTATTTTAAGCAACAGCGAGTTGTGCTCATCAGGAGACGACTCTTATCTGTTGCCAATCTGTGGTTTCCTGTATCTTATGTTACCCACAATTCTGATCTGAGGCTTCTGTTAAAGGAGTACAAGAAAGCAATAGTCTGACTGCTTTCAGGTTTGGGCGCTGAACAATAATTCATGCAGATATTTATGATCATGGTACAACGAGCGACTGCCTCTAGTACTGCTGTTTAAATGAAAAGGTTAAAGGTGACAGGGCGTCACTCAGAGAAATTATTGCACATTCTAAATTATTATAAAGTGGAAATGAATAGATTTCTGAGGATTGTATTGGCACTAATTTACAGGTTCAGTTAGAGGAAGCTGAGATATGAATTAAGGAGAATGTTATTCTGCCATGCTAGCCGTGATTTCAAGTCATTTCAGCTGCAAATTCTTTATAGCCTGCACTGCCAGAGACTTCCTGTAGAGCATCATTTCCTCCTATTCATGCAAGTTTTGAGGATTAACTTGCAGAGAGATGAAACTCTCTTATGTCCATGTTCACTGAAATATTTAATTTGCCTGTTACATTTCTGTACAACTGCAAGCAGGGAGTGTTTGGGTGGTGTTCAATGCATTCCAAGATGTGAGAATGAAGAGCTTTGCATCAGCATGTGTTACTGCTGGAGACTCAAACCTCTGGAGTGTGTGTGTGATTTTGTCCCTCTCCATTGTTGCCTTTCAGTGCAGTGATGCATCCTCCGGTGCTTCTACCAGGCTGGGACTTTCAGCTGTGAGCGAAACACAACTAACCATCATGAGCGCCGACACCGTCTGCAGGCCGGAGCTCGACTCTGAGCACCACGGCGAGCTGGCCGACTTGGTAGCAGCCATGAACGTGACCGGCAACCGCCTGACCCCACCTAATGGCTACAGGTCCGGTCCCCCGAGGACCACCGGCTCTCACAGGGCTCGACTCTCAGACAGGAAGCTGTCGCTGCAGGAGAGGGGGACCCGCATGGCCCGCCAGCCCACCATCGAGACCAAACGTGTGTCCATCACAGATGCTGATGTGAGGAAACCTGAACTGCAGAAATGTTAGATTTTTTACTTAATTCAACATGTTTTTAGTGAGATCATGTAATGATTAAACTCTCTTTTTATTTGCTGTAGGACTGTGTGCAGCTCAACCAGTATAAGTTGAACAAAGAGATCGGAAAGGTGATTGAGCGGTTCACTACATGAGCAAGCTGAAATAGGAAAGCTGAGATGGATTTCTAAGGCTGTTTACCTTTGTTTTTTCTGCACCCCAGGGTTCATACGGAGTGGTCAGACTAGCTTATAATGAAGATTCTGAACAGTACTATGTAAGTTGGAGCTTACAAATTGTGCATTTATAGTCAAAGTGTTTGCATGACCATCAGTTGCTTTATCTCTTTCTTCAGGCGATGAAAGTTGTTTCAAAGAAGAGGCTGATGAGGCAGTGTGGATTTTTGCGTGAGTGAAAAAACATTCAAATGTTCAATGAGTATTTCCTGAGGTGTTGGTGGTGATTTGTTCTGTTTTTTGTTTTTTTTGTGTGTGTGTGTGTGTGTGTGTGTGTGTGTGTGTTTGTGCGTCATTCCAGGCCGCCTGCCTCCTCAAGGATCGCAGCAGGATCTGTACCCCAAAGCCATGTTGCCTCTGGATAAAGTGTACAAAGAGATCGCCATCCTGAAGAAACTGGACCATCATAATGTTGTTAAACTAGTGGAGGTCAGTCAGATAAATAGCAGGTTTAAATAGCAGTTCAAACAGTGCAGGGTCTGAATCAACATGTCTTGCAGGTGCTGGATGATCCTGATGAAGACGGACTTCACATGGGTAGGAGCTCATTCATCCCTTTGAGTTTGAATTTAGCACTTAAGTGTCAATACAAACTGGGGGCAGCATTAAATTCTGATTGTTTGTCCTCAAGCCTTCGAATTGATGACAAAAGGGTATGTTTTTTGTCAATTTAGGTATTCTGTCACATTCCCAAACGGTGATAGTTTGGTTTTTAAATTGAGCTCTAAGGTAAAACCTACATGTCTCTCCTTCTCATGTGGGTCAGCCCGGTGATGGAGGTGCCTACAGACGAGCCTTTCACAGAGGAGCAGGCTTGCTTTTACTTCAGAGACGTCGTCCTGGGAATTGAGTACTGTAAGTTAGGATTTATATAATATAATATAAATATTCAATAGAGAGTAAAATGATGTTCCAACATGTGGACTTCTGTGCTCCCTCTGCATTGTCCAGTGCACTACCACAAGATCATCCACAGGGACATCAAACCCTCCAACCTGCTGCTGGGGGATGACGGTCACGTCAAGATCGCAGACTTTGGAGTCAGCAACGAGTTCGAGGGGACAGACGCCCTCCTGTCGAGCACGGCGGGCACGCCGGCCTTCATGGCGCCAGAAATGATGACCGAACACGAGGAGAGATTCAGCGGAAAGGTGAGACAAAAGTGCGCAGACAATGGTGATCACTGGAGCACAGACATTTTGGAAGTGACTCATCACATCAGACTGCTTAATTGTGAGAAATTATCAAGAAATTACGTCCAAACGCCTACAGAGAGCTGCTGAGCAATGATTAGGCCCTGTGTTTGTTTACCAGGCGTTAGACGTGTGGGCGATGGGAGTCACGCTGTACTGTTTCGTCTTTGGGAAGGTAAGAAAGTTCAGAGTAAAACACATATAGAATAAAAAGCCAGCTACATTTTAATCATCTCATTCGTCTGTCCTGTCCCAGTGCCCTTTTTATGATGAATACATTGTCCCTCTGCACAACAAGATCAAGAACAAACCTGTGGAGTTTCCAGAGATGTAAGCAAGCGAATAGCTAGCAGAGAAGCTAAAGATAATAATGACATTTTGTGGCATTGAGAGTGATAGCAGTCATTGGTCATGTTCCAGTTTCTGTAAAGCTGTGACTTCCTTCACAGGCCGTTGATAAGTAATGAACTGAAGGAGCTCATTGAGAGGATGCTGGATAAAAACCCGGAAACAAGAATAACCATCCCTGAAATTAAGGTGACCGGAAAAGAAAAACTACTATTATATAAAAGGAGATATGCTCACTACCGGTTTGTGTTGCTTCTTCATAATGATGGCGTGTTGTTACAGCTCCATCCCTGGGTGACGGAGAACGGCTCCAATCCTCTCCCTCTGGAGGAGGAGCACTGCACGGCGGTGGAGGTCACTGAGGAGGAGGTGCAGAACAGCGTCAGACTTGTCACCAGCCTTTCCACAGTGGTGAGTCAGACGCTGCTCCCCCTCTGGTCACTTTTTAACACTGTGAGACCCAGACAGAGCTGCAATATTAACATTCAGCTGACGGCTTTCAATCCTTCTCCTCAAATCACGTTTCCTCTGTAGCCTTTAAGATATTAAGGGACAGTTCAGCTCCTAAAATCTCCTTCACTTACATGAAATCTCAGTCATTTACATCTACAAAACTATTGCGCTTGGATCTCAAGATACAGACAAAAAACGATCACATAGGGCATTTAGTTGCCTTAAAAGTTGGGAAATTTCAAAAAGAAAGTGTCATTTATGGGATTTTCGATGGGAATTCATGTAAAATACAGTTTAAAAGTGTATATTTTGGTGTGCTGCATTTTCACTGAGACGTCCCTGTGACGTCCACTGCAGATTCTGGTGAAGTCCATGCTGAGGAAGCGGTCTTTCAGTAATCCCTTTGAGTGTCAGGGCAGACGGGCGGAGAGGTCCATGTCTGCCCCTGGAGGTCTTCTTACGTAAGTAGCCTACTCTGCAAATCCTGCCTGCTCTGCTCTGCCAAACTGCCAGCTCTGCGATTAGGCCTCCAACATAACAAAGCAGCGAGCAGATGCTTGGATAAAAATAGATCAGTCAGTTTCATACTTTGTATGTTCAGGGTGTCTCTAACGCATTAAATATATTAGATCTACTATCATATCCAGACCATGACTCTGTGAGTTCTGACTAGCTCTTCTACTCTAGTTGTGTTGTTTTGGTCTTTAAATTAGCAGCACACTCAGGCAGATAAACCCATTTGTCCTCTCCTGATAAGCTAAATGGATGCTCCTGTGGCAGCAGTAATGTCTGCGCTGCTTTTGTTTCCATTAACAAGCTAGTCCTGTCTGTGGGGGGCCGCTGGCACAGCTAATTACACCTCCATGTGAAGAGATGTGGGGCTGCAGCTACATCCTCCTCCACACATGCCCAGGCACCACCAGCAGGAATACATCACTGCAGTCTCCCACACAGTGAAATCTGTGCAGATGTCTGCCCATCTGACACACGAGATGTGTAAATGGTCGAATGTGAGACACCAGCAGGTGTATTTGGGCTTAAAGAGTGGCTTGAACGGGATGCTGTAATTAAAGGTAAAGGTTTGACAGGCGTAGTTTGGCTCCACCGTTGGCTTAAAAAAGAAGATCAAAATGTCTTGATTTGATCTTCTTGGAGGGATGATGTATTGTGGCATTGTGTTCCAGAGATTTCATATTTCACCTCTCTGTCTACAGTAAGAGGAACTTATTATATTCAAATCTGATCTCAGGTCTGATTTTGTTTTGCAGAAGCTGGAGGTTGTCCTGTATGGAGACCCAAAGTGTTCAATGTTACATCAATATGAAATTATGAAGTGAATTAATAGTGTGAATTAGTCATTTAACCAAAAAAAATGGCAAAATGAAATTCTAAATGTTTCAAACTCAGCTTATTATTATAAAATTACTTATTTTGTATTATCTTATTTATGTATTTAATACTAAACTATTTTGTTTCTCCATACGCTCTCCAGCGTAAACCAGTTTTTCTTAGGTAAAATTACAAATTTCCTAGTGGTAGCTTGAAGAAATTTACACTTTGGGAAATGCATCTATTCACTTTATTGCATAGAGTCAGATGAGAAGATTGATATCACTCTTATATGTGTCCATTAAATACGAGGCTACAGCCAGCAGCCTGTTAGCTTAGCTTAGCATAAAGACTGGAAACAGGTGGAAACAGCTAGCCTGGTTCTCTTCATATGTAACAAAATCTGTCTCAGCACCTTCAATGCTTCCTTATTAACACATCATATCTCATTTGATTAATTTTGTAGAAGAACCAAACTGTCGAAACAATAATTTGTGTTTTTTAGCGCAGCACATGACCCCCAGTAAAAGCACAAATTGTTGTCTCTGCACTTTTGTTTTTGCATGAAATGAATCAAATGAAATGTGACATGTTAATCAGTGAGCTTTAGAGGTGCTAGCAGGTGGATTTTTTTATACCTTTGGATGCAGTGAGGCTAGCTATGTCCCCTTGTTTACAGTGTTTATGCTAAGCTAAGCTAACCGGCTACTGGTTGTGGCTTCATATTTACTGTCCAGATATAGAGATTTTTTTCTTATCTAACTCATGGCACAAAAGTCTGACTAAACCTTTAAATCGCTGCTCCTATAAAATCTGTGCTCATCATGAACTGTGTTGCAAACTAATACAGATATCAACTCTGGCCTCTTACATTACATCTCCTTCTTGCAGTGGTTCTTGGGGCTTATTGGGGTCCTCGCCTCAGCTTCATCCTTCCTTGAGGTAAATTTTGAAAAGCATGTAGGCCTGAGCTCATGCGCTTCATTCACAGCACAGCTCATCAGTTGTTTGTTCAGTCTTAAGAGGATTTTACAGAGACGAGACAACACAAGGCTCTCAATAACAAGCTGTACCCAAAATAAATGGGCACGCACCTGCGGTTGTTCAGTGCTTTGTGTTGGCTCTCCTGTATCTCTTGTGTCCTCTTGAGGTTCGTGTGGACAAAAAGTGATGAGCTGTGCTGTGGAGGACAAGTACTCTATGACATTTTAGTCTAGTGTTTCTCCCCCTTCTCCTCCTCCTCAATGCAATCTCACTCAGTACCTTCAACAACACGACTGAGCGTTTGTCATCTGCAGGAAAGTCAGCAATGAGGGGAGCAGGGACGGCGAGCTGGAGGATTTGTACGAAGACGACACGTTCACAGACTGCACAGATTAAACTGAAAGATGCACACAGATTAAAAAAACGTGCAGAAAGTTATTTGTTTTCTATCTTTCTTTATGTCAGTAATTCTCTCCTATTTTGACTTTTGCTTCCTGCTTCCTGTACTTACATGCTTTTCTCACTTTAGCGCGCAAGACTGTGGTAATTCAGCAATATATTGAAGGGAACCCTTTATATTAAGGTACACATATTCACCTTTAACTACTTGTTTATTAACTTTTCTATTAGTAATATTTATTAGCCATCATAAGGCACTCATTAATGCCTTATTCTGGTGATCAGAGTTATTAAAGGTTAGGGTTAGCTTATGTACAACAACATCCTTCCTTACTCTCAATAAGAAAGTAACATGGAGGGTATTGAGGGAAAACTTAATTAGTGGCCAAGCAGCTGCAGGCATGTTTTATCATGACTAATAAAGAGGCAATATGCTGCTAATATGCATGCTAAAGAGTAGCCAGTTCATGTAAATATGTGCACCTTAATATAAAGTGTTACCATATTGAATGTTATAAAGATAGATTCATGCACAAGTCAGGTTAGATTTAATTCTGTCTCTGTCTGCATGTTTGCTGTTTTGTCAATATTTCACAAATGGCTTGATTGATCTTGTTGCTTTGGATTGTTAAAAGAGTAAATATACTCTACAAAGAAGATATTTTTACATTTTCCTACAGCTGTTGAAGACAATAAACTTTCTAATTTTAAATGATGGCTGAGTTATTGCAGAAAGAGCCAGTGAAGTTTTTGTGTAAATGCAGCGTGTGGAACACACAGCACCGCAGCAGTCCTGTTGTGTCGACTGTGAAACACTAGATGGCAACCTTGTGACCACATGTGCATTGAAGCTTTGGCCTGTCCTCAAGCCTGTTTCAGTATCAGATGCACTCCATTCTCCAGACCAGTAGAGGGCAGCATTATGTTGCAAGTAAGGAGGTCAACAATAACCCAGGAGGGCCTGAGTTTGAGCCCTGGTTAACAGCAAACACCCGCCATGCTGAGGTGCCCTTGAGCAAGGCACTTCCAGCTCCAGTGATGCTGTTCTGACAAATTCCTCCTTTACAACACTCAAAAGATGTCACATAATCAAATCAGATTTTACCACCGTATTTATGACAAATTCTGGACATCATCTTGCAGCATTATGCTGCAGAGTCACATCTTCACCATAACAAACAAAGCACACATCAAAATGACCCCTCTGCCCTCATAATGCATGCAAGTGCACAGCTACGCAGCAAGCTAAACACACTTTCAATAAATGGTTGAAGACAGTGGGCTGCCTTTTAGGTTTTTACTGGAAGCAATTGTGAAGCTGTGAAGGACAATACATTCAGTGATAGCGGTTAGAAATCAGAAAATGATGAGATACCAAAAACAAAAAAGAGTTAAACAAAAAATAAGTGCCCTCTGTGATCCCTTTCCTGTGGAGAAAAGGTGTTAAAATGGCCTTCAAGTGGAGAAAATGTGATGCAGGTTCCCCTATGGGGCCCTTCTAGCAGAGAAAACATATTGAAGTGTCCTCTAGATGCCCCTCCAGTGGAGAAAACATGATTAAGTGCCTTCTCAGGTGTCCCTCCATTGAAGATGCTGCTATATATCAATCAAATATTACCCAGACCTTCTGTTTTGGGGGGTTCTATTACCCCATTAAAGAGCATCTTTCAGCATCTGTTCAGATATTTTCCTATCTCCCAGCACTGCGCTCATCTTTCCTTTAATTGGGCTGCAAAAATAGATGTTTCAGTTCTGAGGATAAGGAGGAGGCATGATGCTACAAAATGTAAAATCTCTGAGTAAGAGCGATCAGCGTGAACATCAGGTTCATCACATTGAGATGTGGGTACATCGTTGGTTTTGGTGTGGCAGGCTTTATTAAGGTAAACCTACAGGCCCGAGCAGAGGAGAGCGCGCTGTGGAGTGGGCCTGAAGGTTTAGCTGGAGGTGTGCAGTAGGTGGAACAATATCTCAGACAGAACACATACGATGTGGAAAAAAGACAATGGGAGCCACCAGCAGAGGCAAGAGGGTTTGGATGTATTATGAAGAATAAATAATTTATTTTCTTTAGATTTCTCAGGAAACAACAGCAACAACCATTTGAAAGAGCATCAGATCCACAAAAATATCACAAGATATCATCAATCATATGATATAATGACAACTTTAAAGGAATAGTTCCACATTTTTGGGAAATTGCTCATTAGATGAGAAGTTAGAGATCCAGATGAAAAGATTAACACAATGCTGGTGTCTCTGCAATAAATATGAAGCGAAAGCCAACAGAAGTAAAAGGAGAAAATCATTATATTAAATACAAAGACTGCATAATGTAATAAAATAGAAATAAGACTCCAGCTTGTTTTCCAGTCTTTATGCTAAGCTAAGCTAACTGTCTCCTGCCACATTTTCAGTGAGACTGAGAATGGTATCGATCTTCTCATCGCACTCTCGGCATAAAGTTAATAAACATGAATGCATCAAGACAAACAGCAGTAACCCATTAGCATTATGTAACAAACACGGCTGGATGCAGCCATGTATCATTTGCTCTCACTTTGATTGTTCATCAAAGTGGTGGGAATAATAGCACTGTAGAGAGGGAAGCTTGGTGGTGTACATCACTCAGGATTGACACGAAATTATTACTATCTGATCAGCTGGAGACACGCTGAATGAAAGCTGTGGCGGCGCAGATAAACATCTCGTATCCTCGAGCGGCCTCCGAGACAAATGGAAGCAGAATAAACAACATCAGCTCTCATGTCACATTCTCCGTGTGCCAGCTGCCCTGGAAGTATGTTAAAACGCGACATAAAAGCCTCTGCAGGCTGGAACGGTTCATGAGGCCATTTGTATTCCTGCAGTCGGCCCATTTTTCTGCCGTTGCAGTTATGTGACGACCGAAGACGAGTGTTTCTGAGCAAAGATTTCTGTGGAAACTGTTGCCATGCAACAGCACAATCCTGCGCTCATGCAGAGTAGTAACTTCACTGTATGACTGCTCTTTTTCCTGAGCTCACTGCCCGAGCAGCACCCGAATGCAACGCTCACTTCTGTTCTATTGTGTCTTCTGTATGGTAAAGAACATGTTACGGCCTCTATTTCTGGGCTGTAACTGTGGTGTCATTGTTCTGTGGATGGGCAGGGGAAACTTTGCTTCAGCGTCTGGTTCCACACCCGCACTGCCTTCAGTTTCCACATCCAGTGCCAACTGTACTTCAGCCTCAGATATTTAGCTAACACTGACCCCTGGCACTCACTGTTCACCCCATATTCCTGTCACCGCGCCACGTTTCACCCCTTCAGTCTCATCCGGCTCCACGTCACCCCCCTCCCCTGTTATTCACCACCACTGACCCCACTGGCCCGCTGTCAACTGAACTGTACATCCCCTCAAGGCTGCGAAGTGGAGGAAGGTTTTTCTTTTTTTTCTTCTTCCCTGCACTGTTGGGAATCCCCTGTGCCCACATACATAATGAGTCACCAGCTCAGACATCGAGGCAGACCCACAAACACTGGAAGGTATAATTTGTCAACCGGTTGGCACCTGAGGAGCTAATTGTAAAACAAAGCATGGCTGGCCAGACGCTGTTAAGGTAAAAGAATGCAAAGACAGCTCACACCGAGGACGGGCTTTCAGGAGTGGAAATACAAGGCGAGAAATGTTCAAAGCTGCTTCATAATGATATGCAGAAGGCAAAAGACTGCATGTCTTTTATCAAATCCTGCATAAACAGACGAATCCACAGTGACAAAAGTCCTCATATTACATTTTAGCCATTAACAGTTCATTATCACATTGTGAGCCTGTCTGTGGCGCCTGCTAGACGAATGATTCACATCATTCTCACTTTATTTTCTTTTCCTGTGTAAAAACAGCCAGGACGCTAAACTTTTTAATACAGCTAAATGTCCCGCAGCATTAGCCGTTTGCTGTTTGAGTGTGTGTGTGGCACACACAGCTCTGTCAGAGGAGGTCACACTGATAGGTCACCTCCTCTGACAGTGAGCTGACTGCAGAGGATCCTGAACGACTGTCCAGGGAGGCTTTGGATGCTTCAGGATTGATTTCAAGAAGACACTTTCCCACCATCAGCGACTTAATGTTAGAACAACGCAGGAACAGGTCTGATGCTCACGTATGGTCAGTGAGCTCATCTCATTCTGTACACCAAGACGAGCAGTATTAACACGGATGTCATGCTGGATGATGTTTTTCTGGTGTTTTTCTTCTTTAGTAGAAATGATTTTGTTCATATTTCTGTGTCTGAAACTTCATGGACTGCTAGGAAGGACTGGCAAAAGGGAAAATGACATAAAATGAGATTTCTAAAAGGCAAATGAGTGTTTTGTTCTCATTATATATCACTATACACTATTATTACTATATAAATCACTTTATATTAGTATTAGTAGTCGTAGTATTCGACTATTCTTGGTACTTAATGTAGAATGCTACAATGCTGCTATTCATTGTTGCATTGTGTACAGATTTTTCATATTGACATTTACATATTGTTTATTGTTTATGGTTCATTTATATTGCTGCATTTTGTACAGATTTTTACATATTTCTTATATATTTTTACATGTTCTCTAAGATATTTCTTATTTCCTTTTTCTAGGGAGCAACTACAGCTGACCCAGTTTCCATTTTACTGATTTTGATTCTGAAACACGTAAAGCATGCGTATTATATTATACAGTCCAAATGAAAGACAGAGCTGTTAAATTTCATAACAAAAATGTTCAGTTTCTCCTCTTTTTTCACATCTCAGAATACCTTCTCAACCATCATATCTTACACATTTTCTTCTTCTTTCTTTCTGTCCTGCAGCTGTTCTTCATTAGTAAGTCAGTGACTGCAGCAGACTTTTTTTCCTCAACAGGGGGACTGAAGATGAAACTAGATTTCTGCCAGCTAAAAAGAGAAAAAAACAAAGAAAAAGTGTGTTTTTATACTGTTAATGTAGACACTTCTGCAGCCTGGATAAGCAGAAATGTCTGTAAAACATGCTTCATTTCTCCGCTTAACCTGCACATTCAGTGGGTGTTTGCAGAAATTTGGTTTTGCAGAGATTTAAAGGAAAGGTGACAGGTTCTGTACACATTAGCTTCTTGAACGGTATATCACAGAACTATCTCCATCGAAGGGATCTAATGTTTTAAGCTTCAAGTGCAGTTTGGGCTCACTTGTGTTGTTTTGATGATGAAGATATTTTGTCAGGGAACGTGGTGTGACTGTGACTCTCCTGCAATGGGAGGCCTTGAAAGAACATGCACGGTGACGTAACTGTGAGACAGGGGGAGGAGGGGGGAGGACTTAATTTTAGACTCACCTTTTACAAACTTCTGTTCATCACACAAGCCTCTGTAGTTATGAATAATCACCTCCAGTATTATTAGGAATCGGTTTGATCACCAAAAATGACAAATCAAGTCATGGCTAAACTACTCGGACGGCAGCAGTGTTGCTGTATGTTGCAGCCAGATGGAGAGCATTCGTTTGAGGGATGAAGATCTCAAAAAGAAATCATGTGATGACATTTTCCCACCGCCTATCAGATGCAATGTATCCTGCAATGTTTTGGGACAAGTGCTCCCTAAAATAGTCTCTTAAAACCTTCAGCTGAACGTTGTGGCACTTTCTGATAAATAATACAAAGTCAAAATGTTATCTTGAATAATTCATTTTGCAGCAGTCATGCATAACAGCTGTCTTTGTGCCTGAAACAGTCAGCAGCCTCTTTGTCCCATCATAAGAAACAACATGGGGGAATGAACTTTTAAGAAAAAGCAGCAGATATCAGAGTTGATTATTTGTAGCCTATTATCTGTGTAATTTCAAGTCATGTTGTGTGTTTGCTCAGCTGGGGGTAAAACTGATGAATCAGACTATCTTAACCGAAGATATGAACTCTCCCCATCCATACAGAGGCGCATAGTCTCTATAGTGGAGGGGCTGTCACATTGATGTCTCTGGTCTACTCACTGTCTACTCACAGGCTGCAGGGAGCCCTATTTATAGATCTGTCTCTGTTCTCTGCTTCTACATCGGTCCCCTCTTTCTCTCCATCTCTCTTTTCTCTCTCCTTGCCTCCCTTTAATGGGTTGATATTTCTGGAGCTGCACAGCTATTGTCTTCTTTGCATCTTTGAGGCGCAGATCACGTTAAGTCAGATCATAAACTTTTAAAAATCCACCGTGTCTGTCTGTTTTATCAGTATCTGTGCTCAGAAATAAAATATCCTTGTGTTTGGTATCAGCGCTGAAGGAATCCAACACCTGAATGGCCACGGGTTGCCATGTTTCACCTCCAGGCCCCCGAGCTCAGAAACCATAAATCTTTTTTCCATCCTGCTTTGAAATCAGGCAAATTATTCTTTATGGGAATGTCTCAAGTTTTAATTACTTGTGAGTCAAACTTCAGGCTGTTGGTTCTCCAGCTGCTCTCATCCAGCGTCCGGTCCACGGAGCTGTCATTTTTGCCCCAGAGCAACAAGACTAGCCATGACAGCCATGTGGTTTGGTTGATGATGAATGGCTCAACAACGATTGTGAGACGCCTGAGCCACAGGAGGTTAAATGGCTTTTAGTGCAGGAATTTGTAGACAGTAAGAACTGCTGCATTCAGTGTGGAGTTAACAAAGGAAATCAATAGACTGCAACAAAGCTCAGACCTTGTGATGACCTTCTGACAAATAACACTGCCACAGCAAACCAAGGTATTGATAAAACAGGTAAAACATCTAAAATAACCAAGAAAGAAGGGAAAAAATGGTTGATTAGATCTTTTTGGACTGAAACAAGACGTCATCAGCCATGCTAGCAGCTCTATAGGGCTGCACTTAGCACCCTGAGCTTAATGCTAACAGTGTAGCAGTAGCACCGCACCTTTGGCATGGCTAAAAGCCGGTGATGTTGATATTCAAACAAATCTAAAATAACAAAGAAAGAAACAAAAGCTGTTTAGGTTGAGCTGAGAGGATCTCAAAAGTGGGAAAATGGAGTATCTGCACACTGGACAAAGATTTGACTCCTCATCGGATAAATGGCCATAATGACAAACCGTCAGGTGGTATCGTTGTCTTATTTCTAAGGAATATTGTGACATTGTGGGAAATATGTTTCTAACCCTTCTTGCCAAGAATTAGATGAGACGATTGATGCCGCTCTCATGTCTGTGTGATGTGAAGCAGTATACAAAAATACAGTTGTTACGATCCGCTAACCTGTCTGTTTCCTAGTGTTTCATTTCCCCTTTTCCCTGGTGTTACTCGGCTGTCTGTCTGTCCCTGTCTGTCTACTGGGTGTGTCTCGCACCACCTGGCTCCCCCCTATCAGCAGCGCACCTGCCGTGCATCAGCCTGATTGGGGGATAAAAGGGAGGCTCCCTGTGTTACCCATTGGCAGATTGTCCTGACTCATTTGCGGCTTCTTTGTTTGTCACCCAGTTGCCTTCCTGCCTCATCCACGTTTGTGCCTTGCCTCACAGTCAGACAGAGCCTGGCTGGCTGTTTTCAGTCTTTATGCTAGGCTAAGCTAACTGGCTGCTAGCAGTGGCCTTTGATTAACCATACAGACATGAGAGTGATACTGATCCTCTCATCTCTACAGAGTCTCAGCAAGAAAGCAAATAAGCGTATTTTCCAAAATGTCAAACGATTTCTTTAAATCCAATCTCCATTTTCCCATTGAATCTGTAATCCTGCAGCTGACTGAGGAAGAGGAGGGGATGAGTACAAGAACTCGTGAAATTCAGAAAAGACAAAAATAACCTACCTGTACCATCTTCAAGATACACCTGGCTTCCACAGTTTATTTTTAATCCATCATCAAAGATCTGGATTATTTGATGTCATCAGCACCTTTTCAATAAGACGCCGCTGAAAGTGGCATCACAGTGAACGTCCACCGATGCTAATGAGGAATTCGATCCAGTGATTTGGAGGCCATTCGCCTTTGTGTGACATAATTATGGCTGGATGATCACTTGTCATCCTTGGCCTGCCCTCAGGCGAAAAACGCTTCATGTGATGAAAGTGATCAGACAGAGCGGTTATTGTATAAGTGGCGGTGAACTGTTTTGTATGCATCCTGTAGATGTGACCTTTAAAATATAATCTTTTCCAGGGATGCAGATTACACCAATTAAATGAACTGATTTGAATAGATATGTATGTCTAATATAAACAGCATGAATTCTACAGTATTCTATGAGCAATGTGAATTCATTTCTCCTTTAATTTGACGTAATTTGCCATTAAAAGTGCTAAATCGAATTTGTGGCTGCTTGTGATTAAATTATATGTCCATCAGTGGGCCGCAGTGCTTTTTGGGATCTAGTGTCACCAACATTTACCAATAATGATGACACCAATGTCCCTGAGAGTGTAGCAGTGCATTAAAACACAGGCTGGAAGATAGGTCGGCGCTGAATCCTAATGCCTCCCGTGTGCTTTGAGCTTTCATTTTTTACAGGATGCAATAGGTGTCTGTGCAGTGCAGCAAGGAGCCTGGCTAATAGTGGGATACTTATTATAGCCCTAGCAACAGGAACGGGATTGGTTGCTGCGGAGAGTGAGCCTGTCAGCCATTGGCTGCCGAGGAGGACCGCTCAAAGCACAGAATTTCATCTCATGAAAGGTTCAGTGCAGCAGGCTGCAGCAAGAGGCTGCAGTGTGAGGGTGGGCGATCCAGCAGTTTGTCACTTCAGCTTATCAATCAGTGTGAAGGGCTCCACTCCCGGCTTGACGCTCGCAGACATGCGCGATTACTCTGATAAACTCGAGCTTTGGGTGGAAAAACTCTCCTTGCATGTAAACTTAAAAGAGGAGCAGATCCTCCCACCTTTGTCCATGACATGCAGGGTTTTATATCAGTGCAGCGCTCCTCTGCTGTGATCATAAAACCTGTTGTCTTTTGAAGCATTATTCTTTGATCTACGCCCTAATTTAGTTAATTATTAGCGAAGCGGCCTCTTTTGAGACATACTGTAGTTGCTGCGTGAGCCAGCAGTGACTCTGCACTGCAGCTAATACAGACTCCATGTCGTACGTTCACCAAGAGACACTCAACACATGCAACGGTGCAGACGCACACCGCCCAGATATGGATTCAAACACACACACACACACACACACACACACACACATACACACCTTTTATGGGGCCCAAAGGGTTACCTGAGGTCATAATGACCTCCTGCATCAATGTGCAGGTTGTAAAAGTCAACGGAAATCTGTTGAACTTACAGGATGAAAAGGAATGAGCTGTGGTGTGACTGTAAATGACTACATTACAGAGAGAAATGAAAGTAAAGAATAATACCGATAAACAAATAACTTTAATGGGCAACAGATGGCAACCAAAATTCCTCAGAGCATACAGTTTATATCCCATTTTCAGCTATCGCCCCTCCCCCCTTGCTAATTTCCAGCAGGTCAGCTCTTTTTCAGTCTAATTTGAGATTAAAATCAAATCCTCGTCTCCTCATTTCTTGTATTCGCATGTTTTCATGTCACAGAAACAAGGATCAACATTTGAAATAATGAAAACTTAAAAGTAAAAACACAAACCAAAACATAACCACAAATGAATTAAAAAGGAACACAATGCATGTATTCTTGGCAATGAGTGAAAGTCTCCTGACATGTTTAATAAAAAAAAAAAAAAAAAAAAAAGTTTCCATTCGTTTAAACACGAAAACTTCAAAATGAAAGTGTCGGGTTGTAATATTCATAAGCCACGTGAGCAGTGCTGCAGATTGGCATTACGATTTCATGCTATTTGTCTGCCGAGCCTTCATCAACTTCATACTACATTAAAAATAAATCAAAGCAGCTGTGACATACAGCGCGAGCTCGCCGAGGCTGACTCATGATGGTGACATAATTGGCATACATGAACGAGGCTGTGTGACTGACCTTAAGGCGTTTTGGTTTCTCTCTTAAGCCATCACATCTGAGATATAAAATAAAACCCCAAAACTGCCATCTACTAGGAAAAATAAAGTCCCCCAAACTGCCATCTGTATGAATATATTAATGTAATAATCTATAGAACTAGCAGCATTATGAAGATAAATCCGTTCAGCAGCTTTCTGTGCTCTTAAGCAGCTTCCTGGTGTGTAAAGTTTGTTCTGAAGATGTGATTTCTCACATTTGCTAGTCAATAACCAATTCTGTTGAACTGCCTATGCTTTCCCTGTGACTGTATTTGTGCACTGGTGTTGAATATTCATATCTACGTGCTGTACAGAGAGCAGTACCGTCCGACACATGTAAACGTGAGGAAGGGAAAATATTACAGCTTGTACACATGCTTGCAGGAACTTCAAATACTGGCAGATAAATCCTTTTTTTTTTCTAGAAAGGTTGCTTGCAAATGAGGCATATCAAATAATACAGGCACAAAAAGAAAGCACATACCGTACTCTGGGCACAAAACAAAGTGTCAAAACATGATTTTCCTTCAAATCAAACTTCTCTTATGGGTGACGATACAACAATACACTGGACCACCACGGAAATGGTGCATGTGTAATTTAGTCATATTCTTTTTTATTATCATAGCTATTATTTCGGTTCTTGTGCAACTGCTACATAATGACTCACATTCAAGATATTTTGTCACTCAGGAACAGCTAAAATGTATAAAAACAAACAAACAAACAAAAAAAAGTATACTGTCAGAAATAAAATATGGTCCATGTCTGTGAATTCATAACAGAAACATTGAGCCTGAAAAATTCACCATTATTAAAACTGGATAGCATGACAGAAAAAAAAAAGTACTTAAATACTGTTCAAAATATATCATAATCATACTTCAATGTGACGAACACCAGCAGGTAAGATTAAGTGATCACTGGTGAGTTTTTATCTTCCTTTTTTTTTCTTTCATTAACAAATTAAAAACACATATTGCATGTCACTACAGCAACGCCCATTACAGGTCAATTTTTACGATCACCATTTTGGTATAGCAAATCAAAAACCCATAACAGAACGAAATAAATTAGAAATTAGAAATCAACATCAGACAAAGCCTGTTTTTCTCAATCATATGAATACTTAACACCCACAGTATAAGTTAATAAAGTCAAGCTACTGTATATAAATACATCACCAGCATGCACAATATTGAATAATCGATATTATTGTTGTCATCATCTTACACTGAAGAAACAGTATAGTAGGCAAGTGCATTTAATAAAACAAACACAGAAGTAAACCACAAACTCTGAAGCTGCTTTTATTTATTGTTTTAGTCTTTTTTTTTTGTTTTGTTTTGTTTTGTATTGTTAAGTCTCTGCCTTTAGTAATCTTCACCTCCAAAAGAATCTATGGTTCCAGTGACATAACAGACTAATCTGTGAGATGCCAAATACACTTCAGACAGAAGGAGGGGGGATCAATTTTACTATCCAGTCCTCATTTTCACTCCCATGTAATTCGTCCTTTTAAATTTTAAGGGGGGATTAATCGGTTCGAAACTTTCTTTTTCTCGTTTTTGTGTGTGGGTTTAGCATCAGTGGCTTTAAGGGCCCTTTCTCATATATAGACTACTGCTGGAACCAATGCAAACTAGATTTGTGAGGCATTCCCATTCAAGCATTTTCTCTCTCAAGTGACTCAAAAGCATCTCTATCACGCAAAAACCTAACTAAGCAGCTTATCTTGACAGAACAAGATCAGTTCCTATGCCAGTGTGAGGCTGCCATTTCAATCCAACAACAACCACTTCAGGCTGATTGACTGACATATCAGTGGTTTTGGCAAATGTCAAAGAGAAAATCAAGAAGACGGAGGCCCCTTTCAACTGTATATATATTTCTATATATATTTAAACTAAGATTTAACCTCCACTCTCACCTCTCTTTTGATTCTTTTCTTTTAACACATGGAAAAATAAAGAACTGCTGCTGCGGTAGTATCATCGGCAAAAGCGGCTGCCAAAGTCCACCGGCCCTTCATATATTTTTTTTCGAAGTGTGGTTTCTCTTTAATTGTTGCCCTCCCCGCCCTCGTCATCCTGCTGGTCACTTGTCCACAGTGTCAAGTTGTCTCGGAGCAGCTGCATGATGAGAGTGGAGTCTTTGTAGGAGTCCTCGTTGAGGGTGTCGAGCTCGGCGATGGCGTCGTCGAAGGCGGTCTTGGCCAGATGACAGGCCTGCTCCGGGGCGTTCTGGATCTCGTAGTAAAACACAGAGTAGTTGAGAGCTAAGCCCAGGCGGATGGGGTGGGTGGGCTGCATGTGCTCCTTGCTGATCTCGTGGGCCTCGTTGTAGGCCTTCTCCGACGACTCCACCACGGTGGCCCTCTTCTCCCCCGTGGCCACCTCGGCCAGGTACCGGTAGTAGTCGCCCTTCATCTTCAGGTAGAACACCTTGCTTTCGTGCTGCGTCTCGCTGCAGTTCTTGATCAGGAAGTTGTCCAGAAGGTTGAGCACATCCTGGCACACGGCCTCCAGCTCCTTCTCAATCTTCTCCCGGTAGGCCCTGACCATCTCAATCTTCTTCTCATTGCCGTCGGCCGAGGTCTTCTGCTCAATGCTGGAGATCACCCTCCAGGAGGAGCGACGGGCCCCGACCACGTTCTTGTAGGCAACAGACAGGAGGTTCCTCTCCTCGTTGGACAGGGCCTCATTCAGCTCTGTTACCTGGAAGAAGGAGAAAACCGGCCATTTACCACCAGCTCAAGAGCACAAGCCTTGATTTACAGCACTATACAAAAAAAAAAAACACAGAATTATTCATGGAATTAGCAGCTCCTCATTTTATGGTTCTCAAAGTGAGGATGTTCTGTTTTTCTATGTTTTATATCATGTTTTATATTATGTAAATGAAATATCTTGAAATCTTGGATTATTGGTTGGAAAAAGAAGTCATTTTAAGATGCCACACTGGGGGGGGCACCACTGCGGCTGACACGCCGACCATGGACCGCGTCGTCCCGGACCAACCCCGGGCGGGAATCATTTCTTTGTTGCGGACCTAATTATTAAAATCCACTCTGGACTAACAGTGCAGATCACAGCACAGAAGATAAGCAATATTTCATTCGTCATGTGCAATTCCCAGTTTCTACGCCGATCAATTCATTTAGTGCACCAGTAGCTCCAGCTGCCATGTGGACAGCTAATGGTTGTTAGTGAGAAAAATATTCTAGATTGGAGGCAGTGGGGGGCTGGGAAAGGAAAGGAAAGGAAAGGAAAGGAAAGGAAAGGAAAGGAAAGGAAAGGAAAGGAAAGGAAAGGAAAGGAAGGCAAAAGGAGGGCTGGAGAAGACTAAAGTGTTCCCACGAGCACTCCGGGGCAGCTGCGCTGTAAGTGAAAACCATCACTGCACAGGCGGTTCACGTGTCCCAGTGACCTTCTCTCTGGCTCAAACTGACCTTTTTACCTGTCTAAAACGCCACGCCATGACATCACTCTGAGTTACGCTGTTAAATTTAGATTTTGACAGATCAGTTTGATAGTTGGGTGCTTGTCAAAGAGGCTGTGTTACTAATGAGAGGCCGCGACACTCAGGGTTATCAGCTAGGAAAAGCAACCTTGTGTTGGAACACGGCCTCTGTCAGATCAGTAACTGACTGAAAAATGAAAAATTCAAATTATAATACATACATAATTATATCTATATGTTATAAAGATGTGTGTAGCTCAGGTTTCAGCTGCTCTGTATCTGAGGAGCTCCTCCTTGGTGTGCTAACGTTTCTCATATCTCAGTTTTGACATTCAGGCAGAGGAGCACAAAGATGGCGCAGGATTGCCGACGTCACACAGGCTGTGAGTGGATGGAGAGCGTGGCTCAACCTATGGAGACGGAGGCGCCTTCATTCTGCCTGTAACGCAAACCTACACGCTCACAACGACAAACGTGAGATCTGCAGTCAAACGAAGCAGATCTGTTTTTTAAAGGATACAGACATCACGCCAACCATGATGCACTGCTGTTTGGGACGCTTACTACTCTGTCAGCTGGGTTTAAATAGAGTCTATGTCAACTACCAAGATCCTCATTTAGAGCTAAAAAAAAACCACCCAACATTCATGTAATCCCTCATTTGACAACTAATTTGATAATCGATCATTCTTTTTAAATATTTTGAGGCAAAAATTAGCTGTTTCAGCTACACAATTGTGAATATTTTCTGTTTTTCTTGTCTTTGATGACCTAACCTTAATATCTTCCGGACTCAGTTATTTTCTAATCTGTAGGTAGAAAACATTTTTCCATATTTTCCATCACAAGTGCCTTCAGTTAATCAGGATTTAAGTGGCTGTCGAAGCATAACCATAAAAATCCTGCCTGAAAAGCTGCATAAAAGCCTGTCAGCGTGACAATAAACCATATATATATGTTTCATGAAGGACACGATCAGTTGTGGTTTGTCATTTCTGGCTGCAATGGAAAGGGATTCCCTTTGATTAGAGAGGGAGAGTACACACCCCTGCAAAAGGGCCCAGTTTGGACCGCACTGACATGGCAGATTGTTTAAAGGGAAAGGAATCCCTCCCTGCTCACACATCATCCCACCTCCTGCAACCAGAAACCCTCGATGACAAACGACCCACGGGGGGCTCCTCCGTCTCCCCTGAGGACACAAGACAAAATGTTCCTCCTTTTAAAGGACGCATGACAATTTTAATCTACACGGGAGCCAGCGCAGGCCCGGCTGAGTCTCTCTGGATGCTGCTGGTTCCAGTATGAGCTGGTGTGACACAGCAGTTTTTTTTTTTAACCCACTGATGAATCCAGTTCCCAGAATTTCTTAGAGGAAAAAAACGGAGACAAAGGCTGAGTCCACAATAGTGGCCAATAAGAGCTGAGAAAGCTCCTGTGAGGCAGGCCACCCATGTCATCCTCTTTGTATCAAACGTTACAGCATTAAATCAGGGTCATTAACCCAAAACGACTACGAACTGCTGCCGGATATCAGGAGGAATCTGCCCCGTCACAGAAACTGCACATGCATGAGGGATAATGTGAACCAGAGGGGAGAAAACAAAGCCCACAATCAAATCAGATCATATTGACTCACTGCAATATGACAAAGAATATTCTGGAGAGATTCTGCTGCCTCCCACGTCTGCTGAGAGGAAAGAGCAGTTTAAAGGCTCTTTGAGGAGCATTTTTTAGAAGTCTATCACACTCCAGAAATGCTGCTAAGCCTTTTACAGTAAGATGATAAATGATCATGTATATTATTTTAATTAATGTGACAAAGAGAGGAGGAAGAGGAGAAGGAGGAGGAAGAGGAGGAGGAGGGGGCAGCAGCAGCAGCAGTGGATGGGCTTTTTCCGAGCAATCTCACATGGCTCCCAGCGGCAGCAGCTTTTAGAAATTCGGCATAAAGGAGGGAGGGGAGGTGAGAAAAGGGGGAGAAAAGAGGCAGCAAATGCCACTGAGCGGAGCCCTTGTGGGATATGAGATGAAGAGAGATGAAGATGAAGCTCGGGCCTGCGCGCGGTTCATTGTAACGTCCCTTCATTGAGCGGCGCGGCCGACAGAAAGGCACCGCCCAAGGAGCAGACGATCTGGACTAGACTCAGACAAGAATAAATAAATAAATAAATAAAAAAAATCGATGCATACAAGGCGAGGAAGATATTAAACACGATATGTTTGTTTTCCCTCAGATCTAATTGCAGTGCGGTAAAACGGAAAAATCGAGCCAACACAGGCGAGACTGCGGGACGCGCCTCTGCGCACAGAGAGCGCTGGAAAAACAGCAATCACACACACAGACACACACACACACGCACGCACGCGCACACACCTAAGCCATCATGATTGTCCGCTCTTGAATGGACTTACCGACTTCATAGCAGCTGCCATATCGTCATATCTCTCAGCCTGTTCGGCCAGCCTGGCTTTCTGCACCAGCTGCTCGCGATCGACCATCGTGAAAGGATGTTTGGCTGCTGCGTCGAGCTGCTCTACGCCGGTTTTGGGGATGAAATGACTGATATTTGAAATCGCAATGCAGTGAGATCCTACGCGAACCTAATGCTGCAGCTGTTCCCTGCTGTCTGTCTGTTCCTCCGTGCAGACGGGACACCCTCTCCTCTCTTCCCTCCCTCACCCCTCCTCCTCCTCCTCCTCCTCCTCCTCACACACTCTCCCCGGGCTGCGTCATCACTCGGAAAGGTGGGTGTCTGTGCCAATGATGTAACACTCCATACATGGGAACCGGGCTCGGCGTATAGGGGGTGGATGGATGGGAGCAGCTGGGCGAAAGGCCTTGTGGGAAATGGTGTCCTCTGGAGGAGGAGGCGGGTACTAGATGGTGGGGGTGGGGGTGGGGGTGTCTAGGTGTGACACAGCATCTCACTGTGGGGGGCTGCTGGTGGGGCATCTGCGTGTGGGTTTTTGGACTGGGTGGGTCCTGCTGGGTCCATATCGAGGTGAGGGGGTCTTTTTGGGACAGAGTCCTCGTTTCACTTGTCTGAAGCTCTCTTGTGCAATCTGGAGCGAAACAAAATGTCAGTGCACCCCAAACCCAGTGGTGGAAGATGTATTCAAATCATTTACTTCAGTAAAAGTAGGAGTACTGCACTATAAAAATACTCTATCGCAAATGAGTCAGGTGCTTAAAATATCAGGAATAAATGTCCTTCCAGTGGCATATTTTTTAGATAATATTATTGATTTATTAATTTCTAAGCTGTACTTTAATTTAATAGTTGGGCATGGTGGAGCTCATTTGAACTACTTCACATACTTTTGGTAGCTGAATCTGTAAAAATGGATCATATATGTTGAGTATGCAAAATCTCAATCTGTGAAGTGACCACTAACTGTGGCTCTTAAATAACGGAGTGAAGTGAAAAGTACATTTCCCTCTGAACTGTAGTGAAGTATAAAGTAGCATGACATGGAAACATTCAAGTAAAGTACAGGCACCTCAGAACTGTATTTAAGTACAAAGTAAATATAAATGTACTCAGTTATATTCCACCGCTGCCTGGATTAATTGCAAGTACAAGGTACAAGGTTATCACGCCGCCTCACCTGTAATCTTTGAGACGCTAGCAGCCACATTTAGCTTTTTTCAGCAGCTGTAAAAGACAATTAAAAGTTCTGCATCCAGAATCCCACTTAAATGAAATTGCATATTAGCAACAAAATACATTCTGTAGAAGATGTCTCCTGGGACTGATATAATATACAACACCGTGAGATTACTAATACTGATGCATCAGTGTGCAGCAGTTCACTGGTGCAGCTGCTGGAGGTGGAGCTATTTATAACTTCTTTATTAACAGTACGGGTAGTCCAGAGCAGTACTTGAGTAAATGTATTTAGTTACTTTGCATCACTTGGTAGGTTGAAGAAGTGCACTTCAGAGTGAGCAGACTGGGAAAGCACCATGAAACCGCTGAACACAACCACCAAACTGAACCAGCATCACATCAGGCTGCCAGCAGGATGATTGTAAAATCAATGACACAACAAGGTCCAGCAGTGGAATCAGCATTTTAGAGTATAAATACAGTAAAAAGTGATGCACTTTAGCCTGGACATCACACTTTCTGTGGCAGAGTTTAAGGGCCTTTTATCTGTCGTCTGTTTGCTGTTGATCACATCGTAGGCTTTCCGTGTAATTGTGGTAATCAGGACAATCAAGACTTGACTCATTTTGTCCTCAGCGTGTATGTCAGACATCACTGCATCCCACATTTTGCTTCTAAATCGTGTCTATTTTTTTAAAACATGACGTCATCGTTTTTGCAGGGCAGCTCACGGGCGTCGCTGAACTGTAATCTGAGATCCCACCATTTCCTGTCCTCAAGGCCAAATGCTAGTGAGTGATGCACAGGGCAAACTCTGCTGGTGGTCTGTTTGCTGTGAGCGGACTGAGAGCACTGCACGCTTATCAAAAGCAGCATTTTACACCACAGCATCTACATTCAGCAGCACACAGTCACAGTCACTTGTTAGATTGAGTGTAAATTATTTCACCTTGCTTCATGTGTGGAGTCTTTACCTGACTAGCAATATGAGCTACTTTGAGCAGATGAAGAGACTACTGTCCACAGCTCCCTCTTCTGGCCAGAAATGGAAATGGACACATGTGAGGATGAGACATCATGTTCTGCAGTGAGTGTTTGAGAGTAAAAAGATTTTGTTGATGTTCTTGTGAGAAACCGTCCGAATACTTCAAGACTGTCTTTTGAATCCTGCAAGAAGTGTTCAGATACTTTAAAATGAAAGTAGTAATACCACACTGTGGCATGCAACTATCAAAAGTAAAAGTACTCAATATGCAGAAAGTGTTTTTCTTTATATTCGATGTTTTTGGATGAATATTCATGTTTCATTAAAGTGGAAATTGCATCTTATTGCTGTAGATGTTTAAGGTTGTGCTAATTTTATCTACTTTATATACTGTCGGCTAGTTTAATTTGCAGCAATGCATCATGTTGTATAAAATCATCATTTGGTTGCAGCGTTACCATCCTGCGAGCACCACGTATCTCTAAAAAGTCAACTTTTCATGAAAAAAAAACTGTTTTCAGCTTTGTGATGCACCACATCTGGAGATATGAGGTTTTCATTGGACAGGAAGGGTATAAAAAATTGCAATTTGAAAAGTAGCTTGTAACTAAAGTTATCAGACAAATACAGTGGAATGAAAAGTCTGATATTTTCCTGTGAGATGTGGTGGAGTAAAAGTATAAAGTTGCATAAAATGGAAAAATCCAAGTAAAGTACCTCAAATTTCTACTTAATACAATATTTGGGTAAATGTACAATCCACCACTGCTGACCCAGTACAACCAGTCATTGGCAGCGGACAATTCAATACAATTCAACTTTATTTAGTGCTATTATAACAAGTATGCAGCAGCTCACCAACCAGATCAACAGATACAAACTCAGCAGACTGGAGAAGAACCAAAAAAACCATAAACAATCAAAGTGTAAATAAATGAATACATGAACATGAATATCTGAAGTAGAGAAACTGTGTTTGGAGGTTTGTTGGTGTGGTGCGCTGTGCTAATGCTTATGAGTTAAAAAAACACATTCAGTCAAAAATATGAAGGCTGAGGGGAGAAAGTAAATAAAATGTAAAAAGATGTGATAAAGCCGTCGCCTCCATTTGTTTGGTGTCAAAGCCAAAAACACAAAAAACACCTAAAGCATGCGATGCTGTCAGATCTCCCAAATTTCCACCTTTCAGTGTTTTTCTCACCTACATCTCTTCATCCTGTCTCACACACGCACACACACACACACACACACACACACACACACACACACACGCACACAGAATTGTTAAAGCTTCCCTTCCTGTGCAGGAGGAGATTATCACCTGCTGACCTGGCCAGAGGTGAAGAGAGGAAGTGTTGACTTTCAGTGATGTGTAAACTGGGTCAAAGTAGGAGCAGGAGAGGTCAGGACAGCAGATAATACGGCCTCTTCACACGAAACCCTTGCTTGATGTTTCAGAAGTATCAATTTTGTACTAAAACATCTTGAACTGTAGAAGGAATCAGAGTTTTATGTATTTATGTTTTACTGCAGCCACTGTGTGGTTTCACAGTTTGACCATAGAAGAGATCCTGCACCAGTTCCCATGCAAAATAAGTCTGATTTTAACTTAACTGTTCTCTAAAAGAATCAATTTATCTCACACTCATTTTGAGAAAATAAAGGGTTTCTAACTCTTTCTATTCTTTCTACATTATATTCTGTATGATATGCCCTTTAATAATATTTGACAGAGATCTCTCAGCTGCCATAAAAGAACCACATGCTGCTGTCTGAGCCAGATAACACAGTGGAACTTGTCTTTTGCAGCCATTACTCTGCATTGCACGGTCTTACCGAGCGACAGGCCGTGCTGAACTAACGAATCTCTCTGCTTGCTTCAAAGAGGATTACTGTTCCTTCTGCTTAGCTTAGTTACCTCAAATTAGGATAAGGGTAAGGAGAGGTCTGCTGTCTACAGCGGCCATCTGTCTGTGGACAGTCGAGCGTTCACGCTGCTGTAAATGGAGACAAGGCTGGAGTTGGATGTTTTGATATTCCCAGATGAAGTGAGGATCGCCACTCCGGAGGATCTGCGTGAATGGGAGCTAGAGACCGCGAGCCAGTTGTCTTTACCCACAGTGCGACTCTTTGTGGCCCTTTATCCATACAACCCTGCTGCGATGTCCCCCAACCATGAGACGGCTGCAGAGGAGCTGCCTTTTGTTCCAGGCCAGATCATCAAGGTAAAAACCAGACAAGTCTTTTACTTTGCAACTGAATGTAAAAGCTGTGCAGGCAGGACATGTACTTTTATGGCGCTCTGGCGTGTATCACTCTCATGTTTGAGTTATGCTTCCTCACTTTACCGGTTGAAAAGCTTCTTTGAAAGAGCATGATGGTGTTTCCTGTTTGCGCTAGATTTAGGCCAGCTGAGTGTGCCCACAGATACAAGCTTTTCTTTCTGTGTTTCCTGTCACAGTTTCCAACCGATAGATGTGATTTGGCGCCTGTACACTGAAACTGTTTGCTGCTGCAAAAAGAAAATATACGCAAGCATTTTTCTGCTTCTTCCAAACATAAAATAACGCAATGAAACTAAAAATTATTTCATTTATCAGGTGGTGGGAGACAGAGACTCTGACGGTTTCTATCACGGTGAGTCCGGTGGTCTCTCCGGTTATGTGCCAAGCAACATGGTGGCTGAAATCCCCGTGGACGATGAGTACTTGAAGCATCTACTCATGCAGCAGGGATTCCTCCCTGTGGACCACACAGGTATCAACCCTCAGTTTCTGCAGGACGCTGCTGTAACACACTGGCGAAACAGTAATGTAGTGGTGGGAGGTGGTTTGCACTGAGGTGCTCTCCGGGGGTCATTGTTTGTAGCAGTAGGAAGTTTCCAGAGTTAAAAAAAGATACTACAGCCAATAAGAAGAAGTAAAAGTAATACAGAAATCTTGAACGTAAACTGCAAAAATTACGAAATTCATTATTAAAAAGCATGAATGAAAAAATGCTCAAGCTCTAAGTTTTGATGCTTTCACTGACACCCTGTTTCTGTTTTTTAACATTAAAGTTGTGTGATTTCAAAAAGTATTTTGTGTATTTTGGTCCACAGGTACGTCTGTAACGCCAGACCTGAGCGACACAGCCAGCATCCCTGATGATGTGGTAGTTCGACGAATGGTGGCCTTATTCGACTATGATCCATGGGAAAGCTCCCCCAACATGGACAGTGAAGTAAGCACCATAATACTACGCTTTGTTTTCACCACTATCTACAAATCTAGTCTCTTGTTTCAAACACACCAAAGTGGTTTGTGGTGAAGTTTCAAAACTTCATAGCTTTTCCTCTTTTCGCCTCTCAAAGGTTGAACTTGGCTTTCGCTCAGGAGACATCATATACGTGTTAGGTGACATGGATCAAGACGGATTTTACTATGTGAGTGTCAATGCAATGACTGCACACTGGTTTTCCCACCGACTTGCGCACTAGTTTAACTTTCATCTCAATTGTAGGGAGACCTGCACGGACGGCGAGGTCTGGTTCCATCCAACTTTCTGCAGTCGCTTCCCTGGAATTAGAAGAAAACGCCGCCATAGGATGTTTGCTACAGATGCCAACTCTCAGACACAGTGAGAAATCAGCAGTTTTTAGTTAAAGAAATAGTTAAACGGTCATTATATGTGTCAAAAAATGTTTTTTTAATTTTTGTTTATCATAGCATGGCACTGCACCTGCTTTAGATTGCAAATCAGCAAGAGTCTACACAGATAAGCAACTATTTAATCCACTATGAGCAGAATTGATCAGGATGCTGCAAAAGTGAAAAGAGTTCGCGTCAAACAATTGTCAGGACATACTTTTATTGAAAAATGTCAACATAATTTAAAAAACATTTGGTGAAAAATGTTACAGAAAACTACAAATCATCTTATTTATTCACTTTATATTTTTCTGCTCACTGCACTTTCACAAGAAGCCCAACATGAGCCAATGAAATTATATATATATGCTATCTGTAAGTGTGTGACAATATGAACAAATTATAATTCATTTCAGTTACAGCTGATGGCGATGGATACATTATTTTAGCCTTAATAATACACATTTAGTCTGAGTTTTTGCAGACCAGAGTGTATTCATATAGTCCGTCCATATCTGCCTTATGTCCTGTTTATATATTTTCTAAAACTGGCTCATAGTTTTTTTTTTTGTTTTTTTTTTCACACAAAGAAATAAGAAGAAAATGGTTTTTAGTTTTTGAGTTTTGCAGCAATTTTTATGTAAAAAAAAAATTCACAACAGAAACTTTGTATAAATGAAAGGATTAATATGATCATGTTATCACTCTACGAACTGGAAAGCAGACACTGAAAATAAATTGAACTTTAACAACGCCTGCCTGCTGTCTTTTAACCACAGACCTCAACGTTACTTGTTTGAGCTGATATATGATTTTACTACATTCATTTATCTTATATTCTGACAGCTTTTCACACTCACCGTGATATTATCAAGTTACCTGTTTGTGGTAAATGAGCACAAGACACAATTAAATGACAGGAGCAACAGAGAAATTCAGGTTTCATGACAGGCCTAAAATCTTCCACACAAAGCGACCGTTGGTTTCTTCCTTTACATTTCTCTGCAGCCAACAGTATACTCATCCATAAAGTAGGAAACACTACACTGTGTAGTGACGTTTAGTAGTGCTTTCTACTTTATGGGTGACAACACTGTACATCAGAAGTTTCTGGTCGCTCCACGGCAAACACTGAAGACATGACGGGTCGCATAAAAGCAAGTTTCCTCGAGTAAAATGTGACACAAGAACATTCTCCAACATCCATTTATAACTGAGAACTATAAAAACAGTTTGTCAGAAGCTGCACCCACAGAGTTGGACATAATGCTGCTTAAAAAGATGCTGATGTTAGACATTAATGAACATAAAGTAGAAAGTCCTGTATGTTTTAGTGCATTTTATAATTCAATTGGAGAGATACAACAAATAAAAGCTGCAACCACGACATTTTAAAACTCAGTCACTTGCTGTCAGGGTCTTACCAGCGTCTGGACTCCGAAGAAGAAAGAAAACCCAGAAGTGAACGTGATCTTTTATTAACCCCGTCTGAGCCACGTGGTTAACACAGGAAAAGCTGCAACAGTCACACACACACATGCACGCACGCACTATACGTGCATAGATATTTGTGTAGATGTGTGTGTGCTCATGCATGCACACACGCACACAGTTGTGGGAACAGTCTTTGAAAGATGTACTTGTGTATATGAACATGTCTCCTTAGTTAAAGTAAACCATTGTTTGTTGTTAAATATACAAAATGCTCTCTCTAGATGTATGCATGCACCTGTAGCTGTAGCAGGTGGCTGTAAGTCCAACTACTTGATATACTTTTGAGTAGCGATGCTAACAATACAGTTCATCTCAGAGTATTATCTATTTTTTCATATACGGCCTTACTCAGCAATGTAACTGTAGCCATCAGATGAATGTGGTTCAGTGGCAAAAAGTTTCACAATCTAGATATTGTCAAAGTAACAGTACCTCAGAATTCAACTCGTATTTTAGGAAGTGCGCTCTCCACATCTGCACACACATACAAATTCAAAGCCTGTGCCCGTGAAGCCTGGCAGACCGCACCACTGCTGCCCGACGTGAGCCCGACCCTTTTAAGGGCATGCAGCCACGAGGCAACACCTGCTTTTAAGTCAGAGGACTCTAAAGCAGAGAGATATTGATCTCAGTAATTATTAATGTGGATTTGTATCAGTGATCTCAGGACAAAATACTCTTTAACGATGCAGCGTTGAGGTTTATACTTTGAAATACCAACATAATCATGAAAGATGAAAGGAAATCAAAGGTTATAAGTAGATTTATTGGTTGAGTGAGCTCATTTTAAAGACGTTGGAGCTGCTAAAAGTTTACCTTAGCAAAGAGTGTGCAGCACTGTCCTCAAATATGTCATATTTAACAGCCGTGCAAGTCCAGAATCTGTATAGATTACAGGAAGAGATTCATATCTCGTTCATATTTCTGAGAACTCATTCACGCCTGCATGTTTCTCACAAGGTGTGGGTGGGGGATGGTGGTGCAAGGCTCTTCCCTATCCCAGCAGCAAATGTGCAATATGCTTGCAACAACAGAAACTTCGCAAATAGAATAGAGACGGGCCTGTGTCCTCTGTTGTCACGACAACACAAACCTCAGAGTCACACCAAGTGAAATAAGAGGAAGTGGGGGATGGGCGGCACACACAGCGAGAAAAGATGTCCTTGTGAGAAAAGAAAGAAGAAAATACGAGCAGACAGTAAAGCAGCAGATTAAAAAAAAAAAACAGGTTGCAGATGCAGGACTTGACAAAAAGTTTAATGTGCTGCAACGATTCAGATAATAAAAGTATCAACACATCCACACACACACACACACACACACACACACACACACACACAGTTTTTGTAATAAGTCCACATGTGTCTTCTGCTGCAGGCCAGCATGACTGTGCATCCTGCAGATTATCTCAGCACTGCTGCGCTAGAGGACGTGCTTGCATCAGACATCTATTCCTGTGCAACACGGGATTATATCCAAAGTGATCTCCTCGAGTACTTAAGGTGATATAGATAGCGTCAGGGTGCCAAAAACAAGCGTAGCATCTAATGACACAGTAGGTATTATCCTCCCTGGACACTGCTTAGGACTGATTGAATTATGTTTTACCTGTAACGACTGAACTCTGACAGGGAGTCAGTCTTCTGTTGTGTAATAGCTGTTTGTACCTTTGCTTTGAAATGACTGCTGCTGAGTATTGCAACTGTTTATTAAATCAAAAAAATACAATTTCGAGTATTAAACTGAACCATGTTTGAGCAATTATAATCATGGACAGCAGCTGGAAACTCTGAATCTACCAGATGTATGTGTGGACACACACCACGAAAAGCCAATATTCTTCTTTCCAAAGGGCCAAACTTCGCTCTCATAATGTTGTGGGTTTGATAGCAAGCCACCCAATGAGATGAAACTTCTGCAGGACTACTAAAGATAGAAATAAAAAGTTTGACGATCTTCATACACTTTTTTTTAAGAGTCTATGTACAATATGTGACCCTGTGTTACCCTGAGTTTAATGCACGCAGAGTCCAAACTCCAGACAAATTCAGTGCTGCCACACAGTGGATGTTAGTGGAGGTGACACTCCCAGTCAGAGTCTAAAGAGGGCAACATTTTCAAAAATAAAAGTGTTAAAGACAAGATGCCATTTCAAAGGTGATTATTCTTTATTCTTTATTTGGAGCATACATGCAAGAAAAAGTGAAAAAGATGATAATGTTTCTGCAGAACTTCCTGTGATGAAGGTATCAGGACTCACTTTTGATGAAGCTAGCTTGATTTGTTGGCCCAATTTTATTCTTTAAATGCTGATAAATCACGTTTTAAAAGCCTACCAAACTGATCAATATAACTTCACTCAGAAATATAAATTCAGTACCAGTGCAAATCCAGAGTAATCCAGGTGGGAATACAAACTTTATGTCACAACATCACCACATATACATAAGAGCAGAGAGGACCCACCCGACGGAGTGAACATGTGCATCATCATTGAGATGATTAATCTGCAAGAGGTTGAACTACGAGAGAGAAATACGGTTCAGAGTTCAAACATACAAACGTGAATGCATCCTGATAACATATCAGAGCATAACAGTATCAGTGAATAGTCCCCTCGTTTGTAAAACGCTCTGTCATCATGATCAGTCAACTTCAGTGCAGTTTGTTGTAAAAATCAAAAAACACATAAATTATGAGGTGTTCAGGTAAAAAATCTGCAACTTAGATACACAACGCTTTTTTCATATACAGTATAGATCAGTGAGGAAATGCTTATGACATACTAGAATGAGGTTGTCTTTGTGCTACAGCGGATTTACATAATGCACTTTTAAATGTACATTTCATTAAATGTCATGTATCTGACAATCATCAGGGGACATAAACAGCAGTATTTATTCATAAAGATGAAGTTAAACAGCTTTCATCCTGTAGTGTGCAGGGAGAGTGCACTGGACACCAGCACGGACATGACGAGTAACCCGGCGCTGATCAGAGCAACGTGGCCTCCGGAGTAATACACCTGCCGTCCGTTCAAGGGCTGCACTGGTCTGTAGGTATTGATCATCTGCTTTTTATCAGCAAACTGAAGCTGGGAGAACGCGTTCAGCTGGAACGAAGATGAAATCACAACAGACAGCTGAAAACTACTCTGCAGGGTGATAAAAGGCAGGATTCCATGAATGCACAAGGCGGATGCAGTGGTAGAGGAGGAAAACTACTCAAAATATTGACTTAAAACTTCTCGAATCAATTTTTTTTTTTTTTATGTTAGCAATGGATCAAATGACTACAGGGAACACGAGAAGTGCTGCTCATAGTGGTGAATCTGATTCTGCAGTCAGCTCCACGGAGAATTTCAGCATCTTTCAGCTCTTTGTTTGAGATTTCCTTCAGGAGTTGGTGAAGACCAAAAACAGAGCTAAAACATGACTGAGTATTGGACTTGGATTCCCCAGGTGACCAGAAACACAACTCACAAATCAATGTTTAAGCCGCTCAGTGTCTGCAGGATGTTACCATATCAGCTTTATGTGGAATAAACATGGTGATAATAATCGTGTATCCTCAGTTCTGCAGGGATTTTCATGCTTTCAGATCAGATGAAGGATTACATGTTCTTTAGATGAAAATACAGAATGTAAATATAATTACCACCTTCCTCTGGGTAGCAGCTGCAATATTGTGACAGTAATTACCTGATTCCTGCTGAGAAGGATGGTGTCTTCAAAGAGGGTCCAGACGACAGCTTGCTGGCAGTCAGGTGTAGTGAGGGAGCCATCATAGCGAAAGTACTTGGTCATATTATCCGGAGGAAGAGTGAACATGTCCAAGGACACACCCGTCAGCGTCACGCTGCTGTCTGGTTTTAGAAAATATTAACAAGACAATCAAGTGAGCAAAAAATCGATTTTTTGATAATAAATAGGTTAAAGGTAACAACCTGATTGCTGTAATTCATTATCGTTGGGTTGTTAGAGTAGGTGTAACGTGACATGTTTTCTCAACAGTTGCACTTTAGTCTAATGCTGCAACAATTAGCAGCACATGAACTGCAGGACCGACTGTGGCTGGAAGATAATGCAGCAAAACGCTCTCGTTTCTCTGTGTAGAGCAGATGTGACTTACTGGATTGTGTGAGGTTTTTGAGAGCATTTATGAGGGGGTTAAACTTCTTGTTTTCAGAGCTGGACTCCTGGAACAGAAATAATTAAGTGTTCAAGTTACTTGGTAAGCTGAAATCACATTTTTTCTAAAAGTTTTCTAAAAGTTGAATACATTCTGGAGGTGAAATCACACAACACCTTTCATCATCATCCCCGGAAATATGGAAACATACAGAAGTCTGTGGATGGAAAACTGATGCTTTGTGACAACGACTCAAAACACACTGGAACAATAATGTTTAGTGAAGGATTTATGTTGCCTATTGTTATTGTTATTGTTATTTCAATAAGAAGCCTTGTATTGCTTATTATATTATTTCTTGTGTATCATATGTTGCTTTTTAAAACTGATCTCCTTGTGCGCATAGCTTTAATTTCCCAATAAGAAGTTTTCATTTTGGACCTTTGATGTTGCACCTATTTAAATCTTTTTTTTTTTTTTTTATCAAACTTCAATTTTAAGCTGATTTACATGTTTGTTGCAAAATAAAAAAAAATAAAATCACCTCAAAGAAAAATCCAAGAACGGCCACACCTGCTGGGTCTTTTACAGCCTGGAACAAAGAGTCGTATTCTTCTTTTATGTGGACAATATGCATCTGCAGAATAAAATAATTCAATATGGATTTCAGTACACAACTCGGCTTCACATGTAGGACTGACTGAAACACACTTTCATCCCCATATTTCATACCTCCATTGGAAAACGCTCTCCATCAATTGTATGTTCAGACCCCGGTCCTCCATCTTTGCCCCAGTGCAGGTGAAGTTGAAGCGCCTTGTATGTTGCAGCCAGATTTGCATTTTTGATCTTTATGCTCATGGGCAACTCCAGTTGAACTAGAAAAACGTCAAAATTCAGGAAAAGACAAGCTAAATGCTAAAACTGGTGAAGATTGAAAGCGTCCTTTTTAAATCAGTGGAAAATGTGAAGTATTATTGTCATTTATTGATTATCCCAGAGGACGCGGGGCTGCAGAACTTCTTTTCATTTTCATTTTGCTCTCATTGTCCATGTTGTCACCTCTTATACCATATAAAATCATTACCTCAGTGTTTTATGAGTGAGGCAATGGCATTCTGGGTATTTTATATCCAGCTCACCTTAGTTGAGCTGATTTATATCACTGCGAGGCACATTGTGATAAATACAGTTTTATTTGATACAGATGCTTTGGTAAAAAGACAAAGACGTACCACTGTGGCCGTTGTTTATGAGGCTACCGTGAAAAGTTTCTTGATAACCGGTGAAGTCAAAGGGAAGGAGACGCTCATCTCGTTGCAGCTTCCTTGTGACAATGTTAACTGGAGACTGAGCTCTGCCGCTGCAGTCCTGTGAAACCGTTCCCCATTCCTCTGGACCTGTGGAGGAAGAAAAGCGACTCCATGCTACGTATTTTCCTTCTTTTATTCAAACTGTTCGTGTCACTGACTTGCCTTGAAGTTTACCTGTGCAGGTGTGATTGCATGTAACTTGGGACTGGTAACACCAATCTATAAAACAAGGTTAGGAATAAGTCATTAACGAGAAATTAAAAATAACAAGAACAAACACAGGGATAATTCCTCTGTATTTTGAGAAATAAATGTCTTCTCTGCAGGAAGCCCAAACCCATTAGTTGAATAATATTTGAAATCTTGAAACGTACAAACAGAAAAACACACGAGGATAATAAAGCATCTGTGTCGCTGAACACATTTTTCAAGTATGTCTCATTTCACAGAAATCAAATCAAATCAGCTCGTTAGTTTTATTCCTTGGTGGACCTACCTGCCCCCGAGACAAACTTCATGGAAGACACAAGCAAAAATAAAACAGGTGCAAGCAGCATCGTGAATGTACTGTGTCCACCCGAGCCTGACCGAACTGGAGTTTTGGAAGACGATGCCAGAAACAGAGTTCAACCGAGCTGTTATAACACAGATCCACCCATCAATGCCGCCCATAAAGCACTGCTTCGGTTTTATGACCCCTGATTCCTGTGACTTCCACAGCAAGCACTGATATCTGAAGACTGATATTCACAAGATAATGAGTGCACTTTAATTCACAGTGTTTGGCCTTAAATCTCGAAGCTTGAATGATGCAGTTTAGATTTTTAGGGCAGAAAAGTCCCCTCCTGATCAGATATGATAAAAACTTATTTAGATTTACATTCGTTTTCTCTTTTTATTGACTTCCAGAGGCAGGGTTATCAGCAAATGACATATGATAATGCTACTGTGCATTACTACTGTTAATATTCCATTACTGCTCCTGATTAGTTTATGAGTAACACTGCTGGGCCACGTGAACTTTTGCATTATTTCTAACGTTGTCACAGTCCATCTCCCTGTCTGCCACATCTCCATGTATGGCCCCTCAGTGTTATTCTCCACTTATCCACCAGATGCCCTCAGACATGCTCTCCTTCCACCATCACCAGAATGACATTTCCCTCATCTGCTCTACAGGTGCCTGGACTCCCAGCCCACCTGCTCACCTGCATCTTATTCCATCATCACCCACTCACTATATACACCTGTCTGCTTCCTTTGCTCTTTGTCAGATTGCTCAGTCAGTCTCATATGCTTCTGTCACCTTGTTACACATTTGTGTTTTTGTGCCTGGCTTCAGTGTTTGACCTTTTACCCGTTTACTGGACTTTGGATTCTTGCCTGCTACTTATTGGATTCGTTTGATTGTGTCTGCTTTCTGGTTTTGACCCCCGTCTGCCTCGTTGACCGTGCAAGCCTAGACTAGGTCCCTGAACTGGACCAGATCTGCCTCAATCATTTGTGTTTGGGTCCTGTCTCTGTATTACTGTTATCCTGTTTGCACATTAGTTATGACAGAACAATCTGACCAGAATATGGACTCTCTTGGAAGAGCTTAAGGAGGTGTGCTCCACATTGTGACATTCATGACATTGTGCTTATTCATCAAAGGCTCCATGGACACTGAGATAAGATATAGTTTATTGATCCCATACTGGGGAAATTAACTTGTTACGGAAAGCAGAGCAAAAAAAAAAAAAAAAGAAAAAAAAAAGAAAGAAGAACAAATAGACAAAGGGAATCCAAAATAGAATCGTGTGTGTGTGTGTGTGTGTGTGTGTGTGTGTGTGTGTGTGTGTGTGTACATTACATACAAACCTTTAGCAGGATGAATAAGTTTCTCAATAGAAATGTTTTTAATTGGTAGGACGTAGGACACATGGTTGGACATGGGAAATAAAAGTGTTTTGTACTATTGCACAGTACAAAATATATAACATAGTGAAAAAAATATGTAATATTACACAGGATATTTGCACAGATGTAATGGATATTAGCACATGTTAAACATAAAGAAGGCAGTAGTGGAAAACAGGTCTGTGACGTGAACAACCCATCTTGGATTGAATCTGTCTGTAAAGAAGAGACAAGAGAATTTCAGGGGCAGTGGGAGAAAGTAAGTCTGACTGGGAAGAAGACTTAAGTGAATATCAACCCTCTTACTGAATGTCTGAAGAGCAGGAAGGAAGATGAGGCACAGTAAACACAAGACACTCTCAACTGTCATTTCCCGAATCTCGGAGGTAATCATCACCCACATCAACACTGTCAAACTTTAACAAACCCGTGAACTAAATGAAAGAGGAACTGGGCCAGGGATAATTCATGATCAAGTATTTGCTGCAAAAGAAGATAATACAGAGCTTAAATTAGTAAGGTGTTAAATAAACTGAAAACTCAAAAATGACTGATTCATTCTGCAGTTTCATTAAGAATCACTGAATTGTCTTTTCTGTTGAAAAACTCAGAAGGGTCACCTTCATGCACTCTTGCTCATGAGAATGGATGGCTTCAGACCGTCCTGACACAATATCACAAGACCTGGGACGTCTTCTTGAAATATGCTTGTTTTGCATAACCGTTTCTGCTGTGTTTAGAGAAGATAACTCAGACGACCGTTGAATGAATATTTAAGGAAAAGCCTTGGTAACTGCTGCCCTGTAGACTCTTGGCAAGTACATTATGATCTTTTTTGAAAATTACACGACGTTACCAAGCAAATGAATTCCCTCAGGACATGCCTATCAAGTACATGTACACACAGCAGAAACACACATACGTCAGTCTGCACCGAAAGATGTCCTACGGCTCCCAGGTGATTTGAATGCAACGTACTGACGTATAGTACATAAGCGGAACTGAACCAACTGGGAAGTGCTGCGTTCACGGGTACATGATTAGAGCTCTCGGCGCTGCTCTGCTGCCGGTCCGGCTGTCACGCTCCTTGTTTTTGCCGTGTTTTGTATAAACAGCCGGTTTCCGGTGTTCCGGTACTGATGGACCGCTGGCGGGGCAGAGTGGCTCTGGTGACCGGAGCCTCGGTCGGGATCGGGGCGGCCGTAGCCAAAGAGCTGGTCCGGCATGGTATGAAGGTGGTGGGCTGTGCAAGGGACGTCGGAAAAATACAGGTTTGTCCTGAAATTAAAACTGAGTTTCTGCACTTTGTGCAACGTGAAGGACGTGACAGCTGGAGTGTCTGTCGTAGAGAAATGAACTTAATGTTTTGATGTTCTTCTCACATTATTGCCGAATAGATCTTATTAAAGCTTTTTTGTAGGCTGTAAAAAAAAAAAAAAAAAACGACAAGTTAAACATTGATGGTGCATAAACACGCTTGAACTGTGTCAGTATTATGTAAGGTAGAGAGACTGGGCGGGTGCAGCTCACTTCATAAGTAACTTAATGTTTCTGAATCATGAAAGTTAAAACGCCTTTATGAAATAAAACATTAACATTGGAAAGAAAAGAGGCAGGCAGTGCCATAAACAGTCCTGAGAGGTAACCTGTCCTAAAAGAGGCAGGGTTAACTCGAGTCACAGGTTTGCTGTCTGAAAAGGTTTCCAATTAATGCTGAAAAAAATCAATAATCATTAAGGTGAAGACTTGAAAGAAGATTAAAAAGCATAACAACGGGGGAAAGGAATCAAACGTAAAAACCAAACTGGATTTCTATCATAATTAACCCTCTGGATGGTGGGTGGGATGGATAGTTTGAACAGCTGAGAAAATGTTGATTTAATGTATCGAAAGCTGATTCTCTGACATTTTCTTCTGATTTCAGAAACTGGCGGCAGAGTGTCAGAGCGCAGGCCATGGTGGTGTTTTGGTGCCTTTCAAGTGTGACTTGAGCATCGAGGAGGAGATTCTGTCCATGTTTGCCGCCATCAAAGCGCAGCACGGAGGTGTGGACGTGTGCATCAACAACGCTGGTTTGGCCCATCCAGAGTCACTGTTAAGTGGCAAAACCAGCGGCTGGAGGAACATGCTGGATGTGAGAGCTTCGTGTTTTTGGCCTCTGGTTTGAGGGTGGTCCTGTTAAACCTCATCAGCGGTTGGATTGTCCTTGTAAAAGCCATAAAAGCTGACATCACTAACAGACATGTCACAGTGTAAAAGCACAGGTGTGAATTATTACATTAATGATGGATGGATTCCATTTGTCACTCAAAGGTCTGCATCTGATTTCCATTCAAGGTCAGAGGTCGGGAACAATATTAATGAATTACTTAACATAACATCTGTTGTGATTGGCCCAGCAGGAAACCGAAGCAGGCGAGGCTCAGACGATTGGTCCATATTTATTTCTGACTCCATTATGTTTACAGCTACATTTAAAATTGTGTCCTCGAACATGAAAAAAATGTGTAAATAAAATATCCCAAAAATCTCAGTAAAATATCCAGCAGACTTTGATACCGGTGTCAGACCACAGGCCGTGATCTGTATCGTCAGCTGTTAATGCCAGAATGAGTATTAACTTTGGGTCGTTTGTGCTCGGTGTTTTGCAGGTGAACGTCATTGCTTTGTGTATATGCACACGTGAAGCCATTCAGTCAATGAAAGAAAGAAATGTTGACGACGGACACATCATAAACATCAACAGGTACAGGTCAAAGAAGAACTGATAATCACAGGGACTGATCTATTAATCCGCGTCAGTGAGTGCTGACCTGCTTCACCTGTCTCATACGTCTTCCTCTGCTGCAGCATGAGCGGACATCGTGTCATTCCCGTCGCTGCCACACATTTCTACAGCTCCACCAAGTACGCCGTGACGGCCCTGACGGAGGGTCTGAGGCAGGAGCTGCGTGAGGCGAAGACCCACATCAGAGCTACAGTGAGGCTTCATCGCTGCTCGCCTGCATTTACTCGACTTATTCAGTCAACTCTGCAGTGAGCTTGTGTGCAGGACTTTACTCGTGTCTGATCGTTCTATTTACAGAGTATTTCTCCCGGTGTAGTGGAGACAGAGTTTGCTCAGCGGCTCTTCATCGACAATCCTGATCAAGCTGCTGCTACGTACACCATGTTTAAGGTAGAAATATTATTCCAACTTTCCTACAGTGTCGTGCAAGACCGTAGAAGCAGTACATATAATGTACTTTTTCATTTCTCTGACAGCCTTTGGAAGCAATCGATGTTGCAAATTCTGTTACATACGTCCTAAGTGCTCCTCCACACGTGCAGGTATGTGACTTCCTCTCTCATATACATATTTTAGTGCTTCCTATGGCGACAACGCACACATGTTTTCAACCTTTGCTCTTTTAATGTTCACATTGATATTTTACTGATAATGAGATAACCCCCACGTGCTGTCTGTCTTCTTTCAGATCGGAGAAGTTCAGATGCGACCTGTGGAGCAGGTGTCGTAGCACTGCACCACGTGACAGCTGATTCACTGTGTTTCTACAGTCATTTTTTGCTTGCAGAATTAAAAGATGAAGGTCGTTGCACTTCAGCTTTGTTATTATACACGGTGAACTTTGATTTGTAGCAAGGCAGCAGACACTTACAGAAGAATAAAGGGATGCAATGAAACAAAAATGTCAAATTGTGTTCAGCTGTATGTGTACAGCAGCTCAGTTATCGGAGTAAGATTTTTAAAAAGTAGTAAAAGAGCAAATACTGGGTACTCCGGGTTATTTGACTTCACAGGAGATGTGCTTGTTTATGCGTAAAGTCTCAATTGAAATGCAGGTTTGGATTTTGTTAAAGGACCTTCAGTTGCTGGTGTGAGGTCAAAGGTCAGAAGCGTCTTGAGTACATTAAAGCCACCCTGCAGCCAGTAGGACAGTTCCTCTGGCACCACCAACAGGTTGACCTTTGTGATTTTCAGTGAAATCTACTCAATGAATGCCAAATTATCCAATATTTTATAATTTATAAAACAAATACTACCTGCAAAACTAGTAGCATTTTCCTTCAGACTCAGCTGTAATTAGTAAATGTTAGCATGCTGAACAAAAACTGTGACCAATGCAGACACTTAGAATCAGCATGTTAGCATGCCAATGTTAGCGTTTAGCTCAAAGCACCATTGTGCCAACGAATAAATGACTGATGTCACCAAAACTGCCTCTATTACACAGAATGTGAGATAAAGCTGTAAACATATTTCAGTCAGGTTAGGTTTCTGTACACAATGGCAGCTGTCATGCTTGTGTTTCACCTGTGTATCGGATTCATTTCAGCATTCATTCAGTCATCAAACACTAAGTGCAGCCATATGTCACTACATCCAGATGGGCATGGTCTGTCATTGTTAGATTATCTCTCCTGTAGATAAGGGTATTACGAGGCCGCTTGATCAATTATTTTTGCATTAATATTGTGGCCTGTCTGGATAAAAACATTACTGCAAGACTTCGCCCATATGCATGTTTGCTAATGCAGATAACCTGCTGTAATTCTCCAGGTGTGTATGGGGCAGGGCTCTCACTTGTCACCTTACCTTAACTCTGACCCCAACACAGCAGAAATTTTCCCGTTATTGTTCCTGTTGCGTAGTTAACAGTAAGCATCACTTCCTGAACGTTATCAAATCAAGGCCTCACAAACCAATCATGCAATAAATCAATAAAACATATTGGCAGTTCAACATACTGCCATACACATGTATTAGTTGAGTTAACCAGTGAGTCATTTTTTAGGAGTAAGAATATTATATTATAAAATTATGGGAGACTGCAGACAGATGTCAGCATCATAGTTGCTGTACCCGAATTCTCAAACAGCTTTAAAAAAAACAGTTTAAAAAAGTATGAAGGATGGATTTCCGCTGAGCATTGATCAAAGCTCCTCCAGGCTTTGTCCACTAGAGGTCACAGTGAGCACAGTGTCTCACACCTCCTCCACAATACTGGTCAGACAACAGATAGGTGGTAAGAAACGAAATGAAATGATTTCGATGCTGAGATTGAGCACAAAAAGTGAGTGAAAGCAGGGATAAACATCCTCTGCTCAGTCTCTCTCTCTCTGTCTCTCTGTCTAATATGAAGAACACACATCAGTAATATGTGTAATAGAAACAGCTTTTTGTGAGCAGATTTGTGCAAAAACTGATATTTTCATCAGTCTCAGCTCTACTCTGTGTGCTTGATTAGCAGTTGTTAGCATGCTAACACTTTGAGGTGCGGTGTATTGTAACATTTTACCTCCTTAGCATCAGCACATTAACATTTTCATTATGAGCATGTTAGCATGTATTCTTAGCATTTAGCTCCAAGTGGAACCTGAGTGCTCCCTGAATGTCACCAGCTGCTGTTTTACTGAGTAACAGACCATGACGAGCTCCTGCTCAAAGAGAAACCTGCTGTCATCAGTTTCATCAGAGCTGCTCAGTTTACAGTTCAGAGGAAAGCCAAGGTTAGCAGGCGACTGCCAACCACCACCCGCTGTCTTTTTGATGTTAATGAACACCCATTCGCACAGAGCCTATTGAATACATACACAAATGTTGGCAAAGCACTTGGCTCAGTGGCTTTGGCCAGCTGGACGACCCCTCACGCCCAAACAGAAAATGCGTCAGAGAAATGGAGCAAGTCTTTGCCGTCGACGCCTGCCAGGAGTAAAGCATCATTACCGGCCTTGTACATGAGCAGAACAAGAAACAGAAACAAACTCTGGAGTGTAATGTTGTTTGACAGGGTTGGATTTTTAAGCATCACCTGGAGCATTTAGACACGGAGCCAGGATTTAGGGATGACGTTATTATTCATCTCAAAGACATTTTATCGAAGCTTGTCTTTGATTTAGATACTTAAGTCACTTTTTGTAGCTGTGAGGCATTTTGCAGCCCTTTTGTATGACAAGTGCAAATTCAATTAGTATATATTTCATAGTCAAATTGGAGAACCAGGGTTGTCTGTATTTGCAGAGAGCTGTTACTTCTTATTTCAGAGGATCCCTCTCCTTCATCCATCAGTGCTACACCAGCCAATTAAACCACTACGGGTTGGTTTCTCTAAATCAATAAACTCTCTCCTGTGTTGGTGAATATAATGGATTATTGGATTCTTCACCTAATAGGACGCCACAGACCGTGATGTGCTCTCATTGTTGCACATACCATGGATTGTATGTCCCTTTGTGTGTTTTTTCTGCCTGACCAGAGTGTGCCTCCTAATAGTATCTCTCATATGTTTCAAAGCCATCTGCAGTAACGGGTCGGGGTCAAAACCCTCACACGACCCTGGCCCAGTGGGCATCCAGCCAATGCACTGGGAGGATGGGGAGGCATCGCAGAGGACCAGGAAATTTCCAAATTCTGCAGTAGAGCTCACTTTTATTCTTTAAACATGTGCTTTTTTGTGTGTTTTTAATGTGCACAGGTGTCCAACAACCCTGCTTGCTGGTCTCAGCATGATTCCAGACTACTCATATATCAGCCACAGGGCATGAAAACCCCACGGCCACCACTCCTTTCTGCCTCAGCCCATCATCAGCTCACGGTAAGTTACTTCATCTGTAGCCAGTCTTCTGTGTCCCTCTGCAACCTCTGCAGCTTCTCAGTGCCACAGAAAGTCCACATCAGCCTGTGCTGGCATCCTTTCACTGCCTTTTAATACCTCAGATCTTAATGTTTATTGTTACATGAAACAGGCTGCCCTCTTCACAAATGCCGGATGTTTAAAGCGGAGATTTATTCATTATATAGCTCATTATATAGCTGTCCAGCCCGAAACTTTACTGCTGTTCACTGCTCTCACAGCATAATTTTCAGCAGCAAGCAGCTGAGAAAAAGATCTAAAAGCCCACTTTACACTACCTGCTCAGCCCCAAACAGCTCACAGACACAGTTAGTGACTCGCTAGTGAACAGAGTGGAGTATTTAACAGCTAAAGAGGCAGATCTTTCCTCCAGGAGTTGGTGGAAACCAGTAACAGAGCTAAACAAGAGAGAGTATTGGATTTTGTTTCATCAGAATCTGAAGCACTGTATGTATGTCAGTGTTGTGTTCATGGCTTATTTCTGCTGCCCCCAAGTGGCCAAAAAAATCAATTATTAGACAATGCATTTGTAAAACAAAACTTTTATTAAATATAATAACACACAGTCACGCATTTAACAAAACATTGTGTGGGCATGATGATCAATCTTTATTTCAGCTTGCAGGGCAAGTAACTTTTAGCCTGTGTGTGCGTGTGTGTAAATACTTTTCATCTATGTGTGTCAATCATTCTTTATCCTTGTATAAATCTGATTTGGACCGGCCAAAGTAGCCTAACAAACATAAGCCACACGCAGGCACTTTTCTTTTTTCAGTGTTTCATTTGTTATGAAAATGAAAGTTTTGTATGTGTAAGCATCAATAATAAGACAGACCTGTGCGGAATAATGATATTCTTTATGATCAGGCTTTTAAGCAACCAATAGGAGTTATTCTCTTTTGCAGAGCTTCATAATCATTTGGGTTTATAATCCCAGCCTAGAGTTTCTATATGCAGACGATGGGTTTATTAACCTAAAACATAAATAGAAGCCTAATATGAACCTAAAACATATTCTCAAAGGTCATTAACTTGCAGATGAAATGGAAAAATTCCTGCCACTTCTTCTTCCCCCACTGTGAGAAATGATTTTTATCACAGATCCAACTGTGTTCGTGCTCTGCCATTTCAGCTTATTACTGGACATGAATGCCAAGCTCTGAATGCTTGGGCGCCGTCCAAAAAATCTGCAAACTTGAGCTGTAGCATGAAAGTCTGCATTGTTACCTCATTCCCACTCTTTAACACACACTAATCAGATGCTGGACAGTAGACTACTTCCTTAATATGCCAGTGTCAGATGTGATGGCGATCTAATGGGCACATCTCACCTTTTCAGACTCATCCAGATATCCTCTTATACAAGCATGTGACAGTCAGCTGACCTGGATTTCAGCCAGCTACAACCCTCATGGGTTGAGAGGTGAACGTAAAGTGCAAAGTGAGAGCCTAATCTGTGTGGAGAATGTGACCCTGCTTTAAACCACACAGGGGGGCAACTAAGGCCAAAGTCCCCTTGAACAAAGGAACACAGTCCATAAACTCCCTCAATTTTCTTGGCATGGTTTCTGTGCATGCAGTATGGAAAGAAAGGTTCACAAAAACTCAAAAGCAGGTTAAGCAGGTTAGTGCTAAGCCTCTGAGTTTTAGATTTCCAATTTTCTCCTTTTGATTAAGTATTTCCATCTAAGGTAACAAGGGAATGTGCACACAAATGGATTTTTAAAGACCATTTCTGTCTGTCCAGAGCTAGCTATCTACATCTAAATACCCTTTTTATCATTTCAGATAACTACAGCTTTGAAAGGTATTGTTTGACCTTGTGCAGAGGACTAGAGGAAAGATCGCTACCACTCTGGTCTTAACAGTGAATATGAAGCTACAGCCAGCAGCTGTTAGCTTAGCTTAGCTTAGCTTACTTTAGAGACTTTAAACAGGCGGAAACAGCCAGCCAGGCTCTGTGCAAAGGTGACAAAGCCACCTTGCACCATCTCTAAAGCTGACAAACTAACACAACAAGTGTAGTTTCTTTGATTTGTGCAAAAACCAAAATGCATTAAAACAACATGTTGTTTTAAGCAAGCGGCTGCAGGTGGTGGCTTCATACTTAGCACACAGGTATTAGAGCAATATCAATATTCTCATCTAACTCTCTGCAAGAAAACAATAAAGTGGATTTCTCAAAATGCCAAACGAGTATTTTAAAATAAAAAATGTGACCTGTGTTTATTTCATCACTGAATATAAATGGAGGCACTCGGACATGTTCATAATCATTTAGAAATTTTATTGTAGATATGCAGAATACAGTATTGCAAATGATGATTCTCACATAGCAATCAAAATTGACTGTCAATTTCTGTGATTTAAATGCTGAGCCAGAGGAGATTATACTGTAAATATTTTTGATGTATTTCATTGATGAAGAAAGTGAGCCTTGCCAGCTAATTTGCCGGGGGGGGGGGGTAGCCTATCCTGCTACACTTGCACCACGTGGCTCACTGTTGTCTAGTTGCTGCTTTCCTCCTCTTCTTCCGGCTGAATTGTGCTTTTGCTCTCTCAATAGATAACTGAATTGGACTCATGACGGGAGATGCGGTGGTGGTGGTGGAGGTCTTTTCAGATCTCTGTAGACTGGGCTCCTCAGTAGTGGTGACTTTGGATGGCGTGGCTGTAAATGTCATTGGTGTGTGTTCACTTTGTTTGAGGATGGACACTCCATCGCTGACAGCAGCAGGTACTGCTTTCTTTCTTGGTTTTCTCTGCTGTCTGATTATCTGCCTGTGTCTTTTCGTGATGATGGAGGGGGCTGCTGTGATAGTGGTAAAAAGCCTCCATTCACTGTGAGTTTCTGCCGCCACTGTAGGGCTGCTGAATGCAGCAGCAGTTGCAGGACTCTTCAGTGCATCGCCCATCTCTGGAGACGGAAGAACAGGGAGCGCGCTTTCGAAGCTGTTTTCACTTGAAAGAGGCAAAGATGTTTTCCTTCTCCTGCTGCTCAGTCCTCTCTCTTGAGACTTTCGCCTTTTCAAAACACTAAAGGTGGAGTTCAGAGACGTAACTTGGCCGATCATCCTTCCTCCATGAATGTCCAGCCTGTGTGAAACATGCCGCCCTGTGGTGGGCACCGATGGCATGGCGGGAGCCCCGGTGAGAGGGATCACTTTCAGATTGTCGGCAGAGGAATTTTCATGGGGAGAGGCCACAATGGGAGAAGCCGAGTAGTCTTTCCTCCTTTTCTTCCTCCCCTGTCTTTCTCCTCTCTCCTTTGACCTGTTCCTTTTGACTGTGATGGGGGTCCTGGCAATGCTGACGGCAGGTCGCTTTTCAGGGTCGCTCCCAAACCTTTGTTGCTCAGGTTGTGCCGCTGGGGATATTGTAATGACGGTGGGGACCAAAACATCTGTTGTGTTCATTACAAGCTTTTCAGAAGGAGAAAGAGGGATTGTCTTGCTCTTCCTTTTAAGCCCTCTGGTTTTTGCTTTCTGTGAAACAGCAGTTGTGCTTGTTGGTGTAGAACGAGTGACTTCTTCTGGTTTCTCCTGGACTGTCGCAACGGAAACAGTCCCCTTATCCATCGCAGGTTCATCTTTCATGACTTCATTGGAGGGCTCTTCTTTTCCTCCCAGCTCGTATTCACTGTCATCAACTCTGTTTGCGTTTCTGCTTGGCTGGTCGTGTTTGTGCGACTCACTGATGAAGTTACTTAGAGCGCTGACTTCTTCTGCTTTGCTGCCAGAAGTGGAAACTGCAGCTCCTTCCTCTATTTTAACACCTGCCTCTGTTTTCTCTTTTCTCTTCCTCCCTTTTCCTTTTCCTTTCTGCTTTTTGTTGGGTTTCTTCTTCTTCCCTGTGTTCTTCCTCTTCTTCTTCTCTGAGCTCTGCGTCTCGCCTTTATCAGAGTCATTGGTGGAGCTTTGGGAGGTGGAGACAGTTGCAAGGACCTTGATGAAGTCCTCTGCAGCGGTGACAACATTTCTGAGTGACGGCTCCTCAGGGCCTGCCATTGTAGACTGTGTTGTACTCTCTGGTGCTTCTTCTTTCTTGCTTTTCTTGGAATCTTTCTTCTTGGAAGATGGCAACGGCAGCTCATCGATGATGTCAATACCACCAAAGTCATACGGGACCGCCTCTTGCAGCACAGCAATGGGAAGCTTCTCATATCGTTTACACCTAAGAGAGAGCAAAGGAAGATGGGGTCGTGAGTGGGGATTTCAAAGAGTAATACAGCTCACTGTGTTTCAAATCTACTTAAAAGTTTAACACCAGAGTGCACTGATACTTACATGCCGTACCAATGACGCTCTACACACTGTTCCTCATAGACGAAGTTAAAGCAAGGCACACCGATGACATTGAAGAACGCCTGACCAACTACCCTGGAGGACGTGTCGTTGACTTTCCTCAGACAATCTTTCAACCTGCAGAGTGTCAGAGAGAGCAGCTTTGTTTCTAGTCGTCTCTTTCGGGAATCATTGACCTATGAGAGCAGAGTAACTCCAAAAAATTTAATGAATTGCATTTATTTAAATTACAGTGTGTTAATTTTTCTTTTAAAAGTCCTGAAGTTGACGTTCTCTCATTTTTATGAGTTCCAGAAAGTCAGAAGGACGAAAGAGCTGTTTTTCTAAATACAGGTAAATGCTTCAAAACTCAACAATAATTTTTGTCCCATAGACAGATGTGAGACTTAACGTGAGAATGCATCAATATAATGAAGTTTTTTTTACTCACGTATTATCACAGTCACAATGGCAGATGGAGTGCCACTTGAAATTAGTGTAGCCATATTTTGAGGAGAAGGGGTGGATGACGTTAGGACAGTGGTCGTGAATACGGCAGCAGCTGTCGGTCTCTGCAAAGTCTCCTGCAGGATGGAGGTCAGAATTATGAAACCGGTGGCACACAATCACACACACACACACACACACACACACACACACACACAATGAATTTAATTTGCTTTAAATTGTTGATATAACCTACCCAGCTGGTCATAATGATCAGCCATGTTTCCAGCTCCACACCACAGAGTCCCGGGATAAGTAAAGCCTCTCTTGGATCTTTTTAAAACCTTCTGCTGCAGCGCAGAGTCATCACTATTACCCGTTTTCACCCTGCCGCTGCGCCCCGACCTCTCTTTCAGCTCCCGGCACATCAGTTTGGCTTCATCCATGCGCGCAAAACGCGTCTCCAGCTGCCACCCGGCTCTCTGTTCTTTCAGTCCCAACCTGCACTCATGCATGAAGGATTTCACCTGCATCTGGTTCACAGTGACCGAGCAGTTCACAAGCTTCCCGGCGGGGCTGACCACAGAGCGCACCACCTCCGCTCCGTCTGACACCTGGTAGAGGAAATTCTCCCCGACGGCGGACATTTTTGCGCAAAAGGTGCCGTTAAGCATGGAGAACATTTCTTTGCTCTCCTTGTCTGCGTCCAAAGCGTGGCTCAGGAAGTCGCCCATGACGAAGTTTCTGTCCAGATAAGACAGAAAGACAAAGAACACCGACCACATGATGCGGCGAGTGGCACTTTCAGCACCACGCGTAACGGAGACAGCTCCTCGCGGTTTTCCGGCGCTCTCGTGCAGCCCTCCCACTTTTAAGGCGAAGCCGAAGTGGTGTGATTATTAATACGATAAATGGCCACGTTGGGAGGAGTCAACTGAATTAACCTCTTTAGATGTCCAGCCTGGGTACAATATCTTTGTACATCAGGGCGCTGATACACTCTTGGAGTAGATATTACCACCAGTAGGTTACCTCGCTACATTTGAACGTGCAGGAGAGGAGAGGGTTAATTTGTGGGTGTGTAGAGCATGAACCTCAAGCATCTTTCACTGCAAAGAGAGAGAGAGAGATGACCGCAAGTTACCTCCCAACCCCCTCAGCTCAGCTCCCAGAAAGTGGAGATTTACTTTGGGAACACGAATGGAGGAGGTTCTAGTCCACCCCGCTTTCCATGGTAACAGGCATGGGGTGACTGTGCCAACCCAGGAGATTGGACATCTTTCAAAAGCCACAAAACAGGCACTGAATTGGTGATGACCTAAATCACAATGTAGGGACAAAACTCTTTCATTGTGGAATGTGGAGAAAGGTTGGCGCTGTCGCACGCAAACCCCACTGACTGAAGGGCCGCAAGAGTGAGGCTGAAATGATGGATGGATGCTTCATATTGTCTCTTGGTGTGTGTGTGTGTGTGTGTGTGTGTGTGTGTGTGTGTGTGTGAGACTAACAATTATTTCTTCATCATGTTAAACTGTGATAGGCCATTGTCTGTGTGTCTATTACATAAACACAAGTCAGTCAAATACCTCCAACTGTGATTGTTTTGTCCCTGCACACTGGACATGTGAAAAAATAATAAAAACAGAAATTCATTCAGTCATTATGTGCAGCTGCAGTGTTGTTGTTTATCACATCAGCTCAGATCTGTGTTTGATCAGTGTTTGACCCATGTAAGCCTGCATAGGTCAGATAGGTCAGTGCTTATGTGACCTCTGCGGCCTTACATGATGCACTGCAGAGTCCTCTGCATCTGTGAACAAGTGACCGTTCCCAAAGAAAAGAAAAAGCTCTTGTCAGGTCGGGTTTCTAATCAGCACAGTGTTTTGTCACATGGTTGGTCTTACAGGGAGCTCTAGAGGCGGGGATCCAGCCTACTCAAGGCACTGAAATCGGATTGTTGGAAGGCGGAGAAAAATGATGTAAAATCACCAGAGGCAACATTCGACCAAGGCTTGAGGGAGGGGAGAGAAAAAAAAAAAGTTTCTCCTGAATTAAAGTGGTCACTGCTGGAGGAATTTGGAGCAAAGTGAGGCGTATAATCCTGCTGTCCACCAGGAAAGATTTGGAGTCAACTCACAGAAAGGTGACACTTGATGAAATACATACTGTTCAGTCTCTTGCAGGGTAAGGCTCTTTTCATATGCACTCATCCACAGACAGGCCAGCTGCAGAACAGCGCCCCCTGGAGGAGTTGAGGAGCAGATGAAGTAAAACGTATTCTTGTCTTGAAGCTATCCTGAAGTCTCAGCCTCTGTCAAACATCATTCCTGTCTTACTTGAGCTGGATCTGTGCAGATAGTTTTGGCTGCTGAGCTTTTGATGTATCTGATTTGAGATTTCTGCCACCAAACACAGCAAAGGATGTCTTTTTTTGTTTTTTTGTTTTTTTGTTTTTTTTTTGTGGTGATCACGGCAATAAAATACTACTTTTGAAAAACTCAGCAGTGATACACAGTGATGGAAGAAGTACTTAGGCCTTTTACTTAAGTAAAAGCAGTAATATCACACTGTAAAACTACTTAATTACAAGTCCTGCATTGAAAAATGTACATAAGTAAAAAGTGCTTTCAGTACAAGGTATTCAATGAGCGGCTTAATGCTACCATATCATGTAAACATTATTATATTAATTCTGTCCCATTATCCCATGCTACTTCATGGTAGTCGTAATTTGATGACATCAAACTACGTCTTTTGTTATTGTTTTGATTGAGAGACTCGATGGAATCACAGCGTGCTACCCACTCAGCACCAAACAGCAGATGGACAGATGTTAGCAGCTAGCTGGTGATCATAGCGGAGCATTTAACACCAAAAACAGACATAAAAGAGAAAAGAGAGGAAATATTGGACTTAAATTCAACAGGTGGACAGAAACATGACTCAGAATTAATGATAACGTTGCTCTGTAAATGCTGGATGTGTAAATTAGCAGCTGTTTGCTAAGCGTTGATAATAGTCTTTGTTAGTGTTGTGCTTAAAGCTTGTTTATGCTGCCCCCAAGAGGCCAAATTGTTGTTACTGCAGGTTTAAGCATTTCTCCAGAATATATTCTACATATTTAAAGCACTGTCAGACATGCTCATATGGTAATATTTGCTCATATCTATTACCTTTTTAATGTCGTGTAAACAATGTGCAGAAGTGCAAAAGAAGGCACGTGAACATTCCAGTGTTGCATTCACAGCAAGTTCATGTGGTTCAAGCCTCACATGAGTCAAAACTGTGGGAAAGTACAGTTACTGTTTGCACAAAGGTGAATACTCAGCTTGAACTCTATTGCACAAAACTAGGGTGAAATTTCAGATCCATTTATTTAATAACTGTAAGGATGTTTCCAGTCTGAGAGCTGCGAAATATACTGTCAATACAGCACGAGGATGGATTTTGTTGCTCCAGCAGTGAACAAGATTGTAACCTGAGCTTGCATAGACACTGATCCTCTGGTGTTTCCAAACACCTGCAGACAAACGCCCGAAGACCACAGCTCAGAGGAGCATTTAGAATAACAACCTGAGGCATTTTCTCCAGTCCAGGGTTGATATTTAATTATTATCAAGTGACTACAGTGTTGGATTTGTTTTTGGTGAACAGTCACACCTTGAAGATCTACATTTCATCACCTGCAGTTTTTTTTTTTTTTTTTTTTTTTGGGGGGGGGGGGGGGTCATGCTGTCAACACCAACCACAGATACAGAAATCAAGTTTATTTAACCATGTTTTAATTGTGATTTTAGTTAAGAACTTGAACAGGTTTTCCACATGTGAGCTGCAGCTGTATCCAAATGTAATCCCCCACAAAAAATCCCTCTTACTGCAAACCACGAATACTCTACAATGCAATTTACTGATAGAGCATAAAAAGCAACATGCAGAAACTCTTGAAAGTTTTAAGCCTCTTCAAGTTTCTGGCTTTAGGTGAAGAACTTGGTTGACAAGGTTGTCATCAACTCGTTAGCTGACTTGATTCTGAATGAGAAATCCTGCACTGCACATAAAGTAAGTTCAGTGTTATCGCTGTTCATAACCTCCCACCCACCATTCACCACCCTGGAATCTGATATGGGGGAGTCTCTCTCTCATTCACAGTCCAGTTCATTCACCCAAGTTTCTCCCTCTGACAGCGCAGACGCCAGTGTTGTTTCTCAAATGGACGTGTTGGCTGTTCCTGCAGACAGGCATAAAGGATGGTACCTTTCTCTGATGGCACCCAACACAAAGGGACCAACGTTTGCTTGGCTGGACCCGTCCAGACTTTACTGCAACTCACAGGTATGATGGAAAAAAAGATTATTTCCAGTGACTCAACAACAACGATACTGTTTCTACTGTCTTCGCTCTCACTGACTATAGTATAAAACCTATTTTTTTACCAGGAAAACACAAGTTATGTGTGTATTTTAAATGCACATTTTGCCTTTTGTGCGTTTACTTCAGGCTCTTGCAGACTGTGTCCAAGACCTTCTCAGTCCATTCCACGACGACACCATTGACCTGGTTGCCGGGATCGATGCAATGGGATTTATTCTTGGTAAGAAAACAAACCAATTCATCCCAAGAAGGGAAAATAAGCATGAGAAGGGAAATAAATAGTAGGCGAAGAGCAATCACAAATGGTGTCTCTCGCTTATTTTATTTTAAGAGGCAGCTCTTCTGCCAGTCGGGAAACCTAACCCCACTGGCGAAGATACTAAATTTAGATATTTCAGCTCCTCTAAACTCTGCCTCATGGCACACGTGTGATAACATTCCTCCTGCAGTTCAAACTGGGCAACACAAAGCGATGATTTCTGAAACATCATTCTGTCACAGTGGATGAATGTTTGTACTGTGTTTTCAGGGGCGTCTGTCGCCACCACCCTGGGAAAAGGTTTTCTCGCTATACGCAAAGCCGGACACCTGTGTGTCCCAACCCAAGGCCAAGACTACTCAGACTACACAGGCAGAGAAAAGGTTATGGAAGTAAGACTGGATGTGCTAAAACCAGGTTAATCTTCCTTTGCTTTCTCTGTTGTGGTTTTTGGACTGTTGACAAGGATGTCAATAAGTTTAGACTCATGTTATTTATGGTGTTTGCAAATATTCAGTCTTTTAATTGCAGAATTTCCATACAAAATGTTTGCACGATTACTTAGATCATCATCTGGCACCAAAGCTCTGACTGAAGGAGTTGTTTTAGGCTTCAATACACAGCTGTATTTGAGGATGACGTTGACCAGGCTGTAACATACTTATTTCTCAATCATAAAAATATGTCGGAAAATAGTGAAAATAAATAAATATATGCTGAAACAAATGACTAAAATGTTTAATTCATAATGAAACAGTTGCTGCTCCTGTTGATCAACCAATCATTACGGCTCTTAAGTGAACCCTGAACAATACATGACAGGCATCCTCACTTCATGCTCATTTAGTCCCTGCAGCACAGCACCCTCTGGTGTTCATGTGTGAGCCAACGCTGCAGATGTTAAAGATTTGTATCTTTGATGTCTTATCAGATATTATTACGGTCAATTTGGAGTTACATTCTCTTTCAATCGTCTGTAAAACATCAGAGATCATCCTGTTCATAGACAAAGATATTTTACGTCCTGCTGTCTTTTTCCTGACAGAAAAACTTGGCAGAAAATAAGCATATTATTTTTTTCATGACAGGGATACACTACACACAATTTTATGTAAAAATGTATTGTTTTTTTTACCATGTGAAAACTTCAATAAAGATCCAGTGGATATAAATAGATGAAATGTCTCCTTTCTGCAGGTATGAGGGTGTTGCTAGTGGACCAATGGATCGAGACTGGAGGCACAATGAAGGCTGCCATCCAGCTGTTGGAAAAGCTGGGAGCCACTGTTGTAGGTCAGCCAGATGGTTCGGTTACAACACCATAATTCAATGATCCTCAGCATCTGAACGTAAGTATCATCGCCCTCTGTGTCCTGCAGGTGTAGCAGTCGTGGCCATCGAGAACACTGAGGGAGGAAAGTGGATTAAAGAAAACTACAAATTCTCTCACTGCGTCCCCGAAGAGCTCCAGAGCCAAATTGAACAGAGGTATCTTGATTCCTTCAAAAGCTTCAACAACTAAACAAGAAAACATGATATCTTACATCCTCAGTGAAGAAGAAAAGGGGAATAGCAAAATTTTCTAAAGCTGGGATGGTCAAGAAATTGTTTTATTTGCGTAGACGTGTTGCAGTTTTGTTCCTGAAAAATTCTTTAAAAGACATGTTTGTTATTTTCAAAACACTGTGAAATGGTGTTTTTGCTCTTTTCTAATATTTTTATTACCTGTAAAACATACCATGGGAAATTTCAAAGACAATAAATGATACAATATTCTTAGACAGCATTTCCATTTTTGATGTTGAAATGTTAAAAAGTACCAATGAAGCATATGCTGTAGATAAAAAAAAAAAAAAGAAAGTTCAAGCATGTGTCTACATGAATGGCTCCCAACCTGGAGGTCGGGCCCCCACATGATAAATCTGAGGGGCCGTGAGATGATTAACAGAGTTTTGAACTGCGACTCAAGCTTTCCTCCAAATCATGTCTTGTGATTTATGGCACAAACTTTCTTCTGACAGGAAGGTTGGGAACCTCTGACCTACAATGTTATGAAAAGAGTAAAGACAGTCGTTTAAACCAGAGTATTCTGGGGAAAAAAAATCTTAATTAAGAAACTACAGCAGCGAGACAGAATGTTTGATTCAAGCCCTAAGGTAAGCATCCACACATGCATGATGTTAAAAACATCCACGGTCATTCTTTGGCATCTCTGCAGTACCAGAACAGTCATTTTTGTGTAATTGCTGTGTCATCCTGTAACTCCAGACAAGTTAAACTGAGCAACACCACAAAAATCCTCATCCCACAGAGGAAAACTCTTTCTAGGCCAGGAAAAACTGAACTCAAAGATGTCAGGAAGTAAAACTCCGGCGTCCCTCCTCTGACCACAGAAAATCCCTCCCATGAGCTGGAGAGCAGCCACAGTCTTTTTCCACCGAGAAAAATCCTCATTTCCAGTGCGCACCTTTGACTTTAGACTCCTGCTTCCATCCTTACTGACAGCAGTTCGGCTGTTTCTTCTTCGATGACGCGTACATACTGTTTGAATTGCTGTTGATCCCTGAAACAAATGAACAGCTGGGTGTTAAAACAATGTGAAAACTCCTCATGATTACAGGGAGACTGTTCGGATACTCACTGACAACATCTCCAATTTGCCTCGATCCACTTTTCTCCAGTTCAGCAAGAACGTTTGTCTCAAATGCCAAAGAAGCAACTCGAAAGAAAAACTCCTTCACGTTTTCCCCTGCAGCATGAAGAGATACCGATCAGTAAGGGACCGTGTGGAAATTAATAGACTCTGAAACTATTTTAATTTAAAGTATTAAAATGTTAATGGAACAATGATGATAAAGTTAAATTTAATGGATGATCCAATCATGTAGATTTACATTTCAATTGCTTCAGCTGTGCCTCTGAGAAATCATGATTTATCCATCATTGAGCCACACCAGACATCTCTAAAGACTACAATACCCATAAGCCTTTGTTGCCAATGCCACGGTGCAAAGTAGAGTTGCAGATTTCAACTGCTGAACTGATTAAGCTGCAGATTCTAAAATTTGTTTTCTCAACACTGTAATCTTTAGTTTCCACCCGCCATTTCTTCCCGAAATGCACCCTGGGAATTATAGTTAGCTTCTTACCATAGTTGAGCTTGCACCCTCTACTTTTTAACCAAACAACCAGATATTTTCTGACAGAGTTGTTAATATTTTGGACTGACTGATGACTAAACTGTAAAGGTTCAACATATCTATACACATATATCTATATCTCTATGTGACTTTACTGCAGCTCTGTTATAATGCAGAATAAAGTGAAGCAACTGTTTGCTGGTAAGAGCTTATTTGTTCTACTGGCAAACAGAAACTAAAGCCCTGTTAGACACACGATTGTTCTCCTCTGCATGCGGAAAAAAGCATCCGTATGATCAATGGTGCATACAAAAGGCATGCTTTTATTTTGATATAACTATTTAATCTTGTTTTTTTTTATTTTTGAGTAAAACCCACAAGAAAATTATAAAATAAAACATTGCAACTACCCTCCCGAGCTCATAATTTTCAAACAGTGCCCAAATCACTGGTGGGGTTGCTGCTCATTTCACTGCATCTACGTCCAAACACTCACCTGTCAGTGACGACACCGCCCAGTACTCGGCTCTGATCTCTTGTGCTAGTTTCAGGGCATCTTGTTCAATCTGAGAGTACTGAGCAGGAGACTGTCAGAGAAGCCGGAGAGGCCAAGATCAATATAATGTCATCGAGTTAAACACAAAACAAATCTTTACACTAGTCTTACTCTGCCACTGACTATTATTTTTATTATCCATTAACCTGACTATTATGTTCTTGCGTGAGGCCTTCAAATTACCTGTCTTGGTCTAAAAGCCAAAGAGAAACTGTTTTCCGTCACATGAAACAAAGAAAAACAGCAAATCCTCAAAACGAAAAAGTCTGAAATGGTATTTTTGAAAAATCACTTGAGTGATTAATCAACTACTACTTATTGAAACAGAAAAGTAGCCGAGGTAACCCAGTGAACAAATGTGCTTCTGGCTTCTCACCACTGATTAAACGCAGTCAGTAAAGTCTTAGAATGAGTTGGGGATGAGGAAAGTACATTCTTGAGGTCTGAGCCAGCACACAAACGCTTTGTGGTGCTGGCACCGATCCCAACAACCGACATTTGACTCCAGCAGAAGACACAGAAATGTTCACAGGCATGTCCACTTCAAACAGCATGAAGACTTACGCTCAGGTCTTTCTTTGTGCCGACGACGAACAGCTGAACACCGGTGGGGTCGTTCTCTCTCAAGGCGTCTTCGAGCCACTGCCTGCAGACAGAAGAAAGCAACTTTACGTCCTCCAGCTGGGACAAAACGGGTCAACAGCAAGCTGCTCATGATGAAAAAGCTTACCTCACGTGGCCCAAAGAGGCAACATCGTTTACGTCAAACACGATAATCACAACTGGAAGAAGAAAAGACAATATGACAAAAATGGAAATGCTTTATGAGCTCTAAGTGTGTTTTAGCATGTTCTCTCTAAAACACTCTCACCCTGGGCTCCTCTGTAGTACGTAGAAGCAATGCACTTGAACCTCTCTTGGCCTGCAGTGTCCCACCTGCAACATAGAGAGAGGCTGATGAGTAACGTCACATCAGGCAGACCCAGTTTAACGCATCAGAATGAAGACTTACAGCTGCAGGCTGAAAGGAACACCCAGCACCTCAAACCGCTCCATCTCAAAGTCCACACCGATCGTCGCCTTGTAGTTCTTATCAAAAGCATCTTTGCAAAATCTGAAAATACACAAAATGTCTTAAAAAATTCATTCAGATTTAACATGTCTGCATTTTTAAATAATAAAATATCACACTGTGCTTCCTTGTAGGTGTCACATGTTCTCTGACTTCTTTACTGAAGTTATTTATTTTCCAGAACTGCACCTCGACACAGTAAGTGGCTGCATTTGAGCTTACCTATTAATCAGACAAGTTTTCCCCACAGCCAGGTCACCCACCACGATGACCTTAGAGATCTTAAATCTGCTGAGAGGAATAAAAGAAGAAGAGGCGACGAGTAAATAAGTGCTAAAACAACACATCACCTCCGGTATCGTCTGGCTGGCGGTGGCTGTGCTCACCCCACAGTGCCGGTGCGCTGCTCCTGGCAGGCGGTCTTCACTTTATTGTTGAAATCGTCCTTCGTGTGCAGAGCTGCCTCTTTCCTGAAATACTACAAGAGAGGAAGGAGGACGTGTGAGGCCGCGCACAGCTTTAAGGAGGCAGCAAGGCTTTAGTGGCAGCTTGTGATTTTACCGGAGGGAGCTGAGCGATGATGCGGTCCCTTCGGACAGGAGGAAGAACACTCATGGCTGAAACTCGGACAGACATGAAGCTTCACTGTAAATGTTCGTCAGAGAGAAAGAGAGCAGCATCAACAATCTGACACTTCAACTACTTACAGCTGTTTCTTCATCATATCCAGACAGCAGAAACTGATTTTCAGGTCTAATTCTTTTTTTTATTTCTGCTTATTTCTCGTAAAGAAACTTCCAAGTATGAAGACACAGAAATAAATAAATATCTATTTCTGAAAGCACTTTTTGTTCCAGTCGAGGAACTGATTTGGACCCTTAGGTGCTGAAACAACTGGTCAAATAAAAACATATTCAAATAACTTTTTGACTGATTAATCAATGGACACAAAAATATAACACAATATTTTGAGAACTGATTGTCACTTTTAAGCAAAAGTTCCAAATATTCGCTGGTTTGACAGCTCAGATGTGAATATTTACTGGTTTTCTTTGACTTCTTTGACAGTGAACTGAATATCTTTGAGTTTTGAACTGCTGGTTGAACAAAACTTACAATTTGAAGACATGACCTCTCTGGGAAATCAGGATCATCATTTTTCATTTAACAATCAACCAAAATAAGTTAGTTGTTTATTAAACGGATAAATCGATAATGAAATTAACCATGAGTTGCAGCTCTGCTGTCACATGCGTCCATGTTTTGTTTTTATGTTGCCTTGCTGCAACTGACCTGGAATGAGTTGCCATAACAGAGATATTGATCACTGCCTTATATGTAAAAAAAAAAAAAAAAAAAAAAAAAACTTGTTCCAAACTAGCACACAGAAACTGAGAAACCGCTTTTCAGTGAAACAAACTATTTGTTCCTATTAACTTTGGGATGAATCGGGATCTCGGGCTTTGCATTCCCTTTATTTTCCCAGGCCACCAGAACATAGACTGCACCCCTAACATGCACACACATAGACACACACACACACACACACACGCACACACATAGACACACACACACACACCTCCTGTCAGTCACAGTGTAGAAGTAAAGACACATCCAGGCTGAGGCCCAAGTCAAACAGTACTGTGATGAGAGAAAATATTTGTCATCCATTGTGCAGCTACGCGACCACAGACGGAGTCCGACCAGACAACTGTAATCAGAGTTGATCCACTTACTGTGTGGATCTGTTTTAATCCTATTGTTCATCAAAGCTCCTGGTAAAGAAGAGCTCTAATTTACTAGATTTGGTTTGTTTTACCATAAAACTGAAACTTTAAAACTCAACTTTCCGTTCAAACGGCAGCTGAAGCATCTCATCATCTCGGTAAAGCTCCACGTTAAGAAGAGTTTTACGCACACACGACCAGATGAAAACTTCTCAGAACAGCGTGTTAAAACTGTGGTACCTCAACGAGGCAGGGTGGTCCGCTCAAGGTTCCTCTTCTGTTTTCTGTGTTGCGTCTTCTTACTGAGATTCAGACCCATCCGAGCTCATAGCTGAGTGTTGAAGCGCTGAGTTTGCGGAGCGCAGAGCCGAAGTCGATCCGCGGAAGTTGGGGGGGAGCAGCAGGCTGGACGCGCCGCTGCGCTGACTCAGTCCCCGGGATTTTTTTCTCTCTTTCCTCCCACATTTTCTCTGCTCGGGCCCCTGCTGGAGGAAATGAGGAATAACAGAGAAAACAAATCTATCTATCTATCGATCGATCTATCTATCTGAAAGCGCAAAGCAAATTTATAGCATTTTTATTCTTTGTTTATTCCTTTTGTTTTATGCATCGTATTTATCTATATAAATCCATTTATTCTTCTCTGACACACCTTTTTTAACCTGTTTATTTGCTGTGTTTGTAAAGCAAAAAGAGTAAAAGTAAGACTGAGAGCAATGCTTAAGAAAATCGATTGCAAGACATCTATAACCGCCTTTTTCTTTGACATAATTTCATAATATTGCTGTTTCTACACGATGCGAACCATATTTCCATGCTCCTTCATTCGTCTGTATGTGCCTGTGTTTGCATTAAAGGAGAAAATATTGAAACCTTTTTTAGCGTTTCCTGTCCGTCAATTAAATATGCTGTCAATAGAGGGCGCTCTAAGCCTCTTCTGACTGGTTATAAAACACTAATTCTGAGTCCATCTGTCTTGGTGGAGGAAGTATTCACATCCTTTTCTTAAGTCAGAGTATTGATACCACACTACAAAAGTACTCCATTACAAGTAAAAGCCCCGTATCTAAGCATATCCATGAAAATGTACCGTAAAATCAGCATATGTACAAAAATAAACATCGACATCCCAGTGATTTTAAATAATCTTTTAATTCATGTATCACTCAACTAAAACAGATGTCGCTTTAGCACAAGATACATCATTGTGGTCAGATGGTCAAATGAATTCACTTGATGTTTGTCTCAAAAGTCTCTGTACTTGGCTGAGCTTCTACAAAAGCTTATATCATTCTGCACTATATCTACACTTCCTTTATCTTCATCTGTGCTTTGTTCTCATTTTTCAAAAGGCACTGTGGTAAAGGCACCGAAGCACAGGTCAGACACATCTAAACTCTGAACTTTCTTGGCGTTGGCTGAGATAGAAAATGAAATGTACTGATGATGAAGTTTCTAAATGACACTGTCAGCACTTATGAGTCATATGGCATGATTAGGAAGCATTTAAAGCCCACTAATGGTGTTTACGTGTACTACCATTGGAGATCTATCAAATCATTTGGGAACATTATTTACAAAACATCAATTTATGAGGAAAGAGGAAGAAGAGGAAGCACATCTTCATCTAAGGGTTGTTATTCAATGTCCTAAAACAATGGATCTATTCTGTTAAAAGAGTTATTATTTTGCAAAGAAGCAAATAAGGTACACACGGTGGGGATACTCTATTATTACTCCACAAGTCTAACTACTGCCAATGAAATATTGGTACTGATTGTGCTGCTGCCTGCTCTCATTATGAAGGGTCTCTCACGATGTCCACTTCCTCAAAAGCTCAAGTATCAGGCTACTAGATTGCAGGAAGATCCAGCTTCAGCCCCACTTATGTTAAATATCAACAGATTTCATATGAGAACCTTAAGAGGACCATAAATTGTCCTGCATTCTTGTGTGTTTCCAGACACAGTATTGTGTCTTATGCACCGCCTCAGTGTCTCTTCAGCCACAAATGGCGTCATATAGACAGAGAGAGGACATACTGTATATACACGGAGCCTGTTATTAAAATGTTGCTTCTAAAATTCAAAGTTCACTGTCAGAAAATACCAGCTGGTAGGTTGTTACCGCATAAAAACACTGCTCCTTTTGCAGATAAGGCAACATATAGGCTAGCCAGGTTGTCAGCTAAGACTTTTGAATTCTGTTTTTTTTTTTTTTTTGTCAGACTAAAGGATTAATTTGACTTTTTTGAGACCTACATTTATCTGCTTTCTTGCCAAGATTTAGATGAGAAATTTGATACCACTCTTGTATTGTTGCACTAAAGCTACATCCAGTAGCTGGCTAGCTTAGTTTAGCAAAAAAGGAAACAAAAGGATACCACCAGCCTGGCTTTGTGCAAAGGTAAAAACCTTTATGTACCTGCAAACTCAACAAGAGAGTTTGCTGGTACATATCTTTGGACAGAGTAAGGCCATCTGTTTCCCTGTTTCTAGTCTTTAAGCTAAGCTAACTAGCTGCTGGCTGTAGCTTGACGTTCACTGTACAGATACGAGAGTGGCGTCAATCCAGAAAGTGAATCAATATCTTTCCCAAAATGTCAAACTATTCCTTTAAGTTCCATGATGCTGAAATGTGTTTGACATTTTGGTTGGACTGATATCACTCTATTTTTAATATAAGAATATAAGGCTACCATCGTTACCTGTTAGCTTAGCTTGCATAGCCTAAATCTTATATATATGCATTGATTGTTTAATTTGTATAAAACCTGAAGTGTACAAAAGCAAGTTGTGGAGGATTTCATCACTGCACAGAGCCAAGCGAGCTGTTTCCACTTGTTTTCAGTCTTTACGCTAAGCTAAGCTAACTAGCTGCTAGGTGTAGCCTCATGCTTACCATACCAACACAAGAGTGGTATCAATCTTCTCATCTAACGCTTGCCAAGAAAGCCAGAGTGTATTTCCCAGAATGTACACCTATTCTTTTAAGATCACATGATGTAACATGTAAAGGGTTTGAAAAACTATTTCTGAGTGTAACCCAGAATTTTGGCTTCAAATAAAGCACTGTTGCATTGTATTTTTCCCCTTGAAAACCCAAACGTCTGACTTTCCAACATCTCTGGAACGCAGCACCTGAACAAGGCTACAACTTGTGCCACCAACAGTTGTTTAGAGGAGTATGTTGTTTGGCAGTGAAACACAACAACCTGACGTGACAAGGAACAAAGGTCTGGAGAAAGACAAAGTGTGTAAACTCCCACCCTGAATGAAGATATAATAAAATAGTCCAATAAACCTTCCTCAGTCAATCACTGAGAAACTTTCTGGAGTTGTTGTTAAGTGTCCCGTTCTGTCGCACAGAGCTCTGACTCCAGAAGTCGGCACGGAGCAGGCGGTAGAAATAAATCAGGATCATAATATTCATCACTATCATGGAGGAGAGAAAGTATCCACCGTGGTCCAGCCAGGAGTAGTTGTGGACGATGTACCAGGTGAGGTAGAACTGTGTGCTCAGACGAAATGTGACGTAGGTGAAGAGGTTGGCGAACTTGTTGATGTAGTACGTGGAGGAGGACTGAGCTCCCGCCAGCTTCAGCATCAGCCTCAGGTGCAGGGTGACGCTGTTGACCTCTACAAAGAGAGCTATCACAGCGCCGGCGACATACAGCTGAGTGTAGAGGGTGTAGAGGAAGCACCAGATGACCTGAAGAGGAGACAGACACAGACAGGCAGACGCATTTTGACGGTCTCATAATTTGTTTCTTATTTGCTTTTTCCAGTTTTTCTTGTTCACTTACCTCTTTTCCCTGTAATTAAAGCACTGTGTAACTTTGTTAGGACAAGTGCTACACAAATTTACATTTCATTTACATGAAAGCCTTTGCATTCTCATTTAAAATCTATCAAAAATATTCACCACACTCTTAAGAAAAGGAGTCATTTGAATCTCAAAATGAGTACATACATGAGAGCTTCCCCTTGGGTGGAAAGACTGGTTCGGATGCAGATGCATTTGTTAAAAGCTAAAACATCATCAATCAACCCTTTGAAGCAGCTGAATAAACCTTTAATGAAACTGAATGTCTTGCTGGTGGTTCTTTTGAGTGTAAAACTGATTGAACATGGAAAACAAGCTGTTGCGGGATGGAAAATATACAGAGAGAGCTTTGTTATTGTTTCATGTCAGTGGAAGCTTAAGACTATTACACAGTATGGAGCTAAATGGAAGGCAGCGGCTGTCCTGTAGGTATGGAAAGCGTACTCAAACAGCCAAAAATCTACATTATGGTATGTTTGGAAAAAGGCTAAGATTAGCATGTTAAGAGCGCTTATGAAAATGACCTGAAATTTAGTCTATAGATTTATCTAGAGAATATGAAAGTTCCATTTTTCATGACACATGCACACTTAACTGAAAGTTGCATATTTCTTATTGCTCTCTTGACCAGAGAACGAGAACAAAGACGCACATGTGTAAGGCACAAAAGATACTTCCGAGATACATTACTTTGAAAATCATGATGTCTGTCACAAAAGAAACGGAGGATTTGTGTCCATGTGCATGAATCTTATAGATTATTTCACAAACTGCTGTGAGGCTGTGTTGGCTCTTTCACTAATATAAATACAAATATTGTTATGATTCTCAACAATGCTTCTAATATAACCTCTCATGATGGACTGAGTTTGGGGACAATTTATATAAACTGCAGCAGAAGTCATTATCTTAGGTTTAACTATTTCACTTAAGCATTATGTAGCTCAAATGAAGGCGATAAAGAACGCGCTGCACTTGAACCTGTCAGGCATGTGTTTTCAATGTTTGACTTAAAGGGGAAATTAAAGCAAACTGGATGTTTTCAGGGATAAAAACTCAACAAATGAGCAAACACATTTCTGCCAGCTGGTCCTCTGCTCAGTGGCGACGTGCTGCATTCAGCTCAGCTCAGGCTGCAAGACAGTCTGTGTTATTTCCCCCTAATTATTCTTCCAACTCTGGATTTGTTTGTTCAGTGGATACTTGATTAATAATTAAACAGCAGTCAGTAGAAACCAACAACAGCATAAAAAAGAAATCTTTAAGCCTTGATGCAACACAGGGTATTTACAGCACAACCAAATTTATGATTTATGTACGTTTCATGTAAGTTTTTCTCAAAATAACGCCTAATTTTCTTGTCTTTTCTCATCTTTCTTAATGATATTTTCTTGATGATTATCTGACCCACAAATGCAACCTTGATAGATTTAAAAAAGAAAACGTGCCCGCAGACACGCCATCTTACCAGTGCATGATGGATTAAGAATTCCCATGATGCCCTTGCGTGTCCTGTCAGGATAATATCACCTGCATCTTGCACAAAGTATCCTAAGAGGGAAGAGAAAAGGACATTGTCTCTGTCACTGCTATGAGTCATGCAGGGTGAATCAGCTTAGTAGTTTGGTCAGTTTTTATTTAGACTGCTGATACTGAAGCCAGTATCACATAGCTGCTGCTGAAATGTGTCCAGATTCAGGTGATACAAATACAGATATATAGATATTCAGTGTGTGCAACAGCCTTTAAAGATGTCACCCATTCACACGTCCACCCATTCACAGGAAGCACATAAGGTTGAGAATAAAGTCCAGTTTTTATTTGTAAGTTTAAGCTTTTCCTGGACATGTGCAGGACATCCCAGTCTGTCTGACACATGAATACAGTTTGTTTACACATTCAAAGTGTTTATTTTACTGCAGCTCAGTTTTTGTTTAAAGCTCATCATCAACACATTACAGCACTGCATGTTGAATTTGTTTTCCGACATATGCTTGACACATCGGCAGCATGTATTTGTTTGCTCTCCTTTTGTTTCCTCTTGTCTGTGTGCTGTAACTAATGTCCTGCGAGCCCGTGTAAACTGAGCATCTTTGGCTGCATGAAAGTTCTTCCTCTTGTGAGGTCAGAGTGATTTTTCTCAGCTTTTTTTTGCAAGTTTTGCTTGAAAAGGGCTGGTTCAAAGTGCAGCTGGAAAATGGAAAGCAAAGATGGAAGAGAAGCTATTAACGTGTTTGTACAGTCCTGCTCATTCACCTCATTGAAGTGACAATGCCAGTGAGTGAGTGTAAATGTCATGCCGGCTGAGGTGATGAGGTTAGATGGCAGGTGTGACTCGATAAACCAGACAAGTGTGTGGCATCTAACCAACAACCGCCTTGTCGTAACACGTCACCTCACTCCATCATAAAAAATGGATTTAATGAGTACAAATGAGGGATTTCATCTTAAAGAGACAAAACAGGAATGAAAAAATCTCTCTGATTTGATGATTTTCAAGCTGTCCAAACAGCAGCTTTGAATTCACAGGAGGGTTTTATTTAGAAGTAAATGTGCAAACATTTATATATATATCTGAATATATCTGACATTACATTGCAAGATTTCCCTTGTGTCACTCGTCAATCAGAGGATCGTCAAAGAGATATTAAGAGTCAGTGTTTGATGAACTAATCTGACAGTGGAGTTAATCACTCCTTATTACTCTTAGAAGATGCCAGCAGAACAATTCGCAACATAACCATGATTAGGTCTCATTTAGCTGGAGGTATTCAAGTGACTCTGAGTCCCTCTGTGCCTCTGTATGACTGTCATGCTGCGGCTACACAATCAGCCTCAATGTTAAATAACATGACCTCCAGTATCGGGCTGGGTTGGCCTCAGTGGAGCTAATATCTGTTTGCGGTTGTTAGGGCAGATCTCTACAGATTTGTATCTTCATGGTAACACAGAGATACACATAAGACCCAGCCACATTCAGTGCAGCTCAACCAGACCACCGAGTCCTTGGTGAATTATCTGTGGTGTCCATGGTGTTTGGGAGGAGACGCCCATTCGACTGTTGTGAGAATCAGGTGAGATGGGCGGATCTTTTCATTGTTTCTCTGAAAAGCAGCAACTGGAAAGGTGGAAATTTAATGTCCGGAGGGTTGAGTTCAGATGAAGGGTGGATGAGAAAAGTCTGTCAATCAACACCTCTGCCTCATTTTTGTTAAACTAGAACTGCAGCGAGTAGCCAATTACTCAACTGACAGAAAATGAGTCAGCAACTATTTTGATAGCTGAAGTATCCTGTTAGTTTATTTCCAAACAAAACATTACAACATTTGCTGGTTTCTGCTTCTCAAATGTAAAGATTTGATCCTTTTGTCTGTCATATGTGATATAATCAACGGAATAACTGGCAGATTAATTAATAATGAAAACAATCGTTTGTTGCAGCCTTACATTGCGAGCAAAGGACATTTTCTCTTGAGACTGCAGGCTGATGATACAAAAACAAAAGACGTGCAACTTCATTTAGACACCAAAACTTAACTTTACAGCTGTTGGCAAGGAATTCCTTCCATTCACTGACCTGTTGAAACGCAGACGAGCAGGTAGGATAGAGGGGTGTGGTACGAGTGGATGTTGCTCAACGTCTCTGGCCAAACCAGTGCACTGGAGAGGGACACATGTTATGGGTAGATGGGGCTGTATTCGCCTCAGTCAAACATACAAGGGCTCACTTCTGGAGAGAGAATCCTGACAAAGCAGCATTAAAATCAGGTGTTTTGGCTTTTGTAACCCCCTGACCAATATAGAGCACTTTTAGTAGTTGTAGAAACATTTTAATGCTATTTATGAACTAATTCTATTTGACAATATCATTATTTCTACAATTCTGCCACTGTTTTATAGACTCTGATTTTGCAATATTCTTTGTCACTTCTTCACTGCTGTTTAGCACAAGGGGCACACCTCCAACAGCAAAGGTTTCTCGGTGTCCCCTCCCTGTATAAACACACCATGACAGAATCATTGTTAATAAATGACCTACAGTCCTTCTGTAACATCTAAAGCAGTGTGCTTTTTAGCATGTTTCCTTGGCACTGCAAAAACTTTTGATTGTGAAAACTTGCTTCTTTCACCTCTCAGTCATTACTAATTCATACTGTCACACATTAAATGCAGAAAATAGTTAACCGAGGAAGAGGACTGCTTTGAAAAATGTGACCTAGGTCCCACTTCTTGATGTTAAAAGATGAGTCACGAGCACTGTCCCCGCCCCAAAATAGTTTCTCACGATGCTTTCACAAGAATGCTTTTTGTGAGCAGGTTTTTCAAGTTCATATATCTGTTGGCTGCTGCTTGTGTTGGCCTGACTGCTCTCTGAATGTGGGCCTGGAAAGATTTGGTTCTTTACAAATCTCAGAGGCTGACACAAATTGGCGCAAGTGGCAATAACAGCCTTGTTTGGCTCATACAGCGCAGTGGCATTTCCCTCCCCACTTATAAATGCCATTGTCTCCCCCGTCCCTCACCCTGTCTGAACGTGCCCTTCTTCTCCTGCCACAGACTGTCACTGCTGCACACACCCACAGCCCCACACACAACACATCATGTGGACTGTCAATAGACAATGGTGTCCCAGTGTGGACAGACAGATGTTTGGATGGAGACTCACCAGGTCAGGGCCCATGATCCAGTCAGCAGGGAGTGCACCATTGAGACAGAGAGGTTCCTCCACTTCCAGGAGTACAGGTCATTCTGCTTCACCACTTTGGGTACTGGCAGCCTTTGCAGCAACCGGTGCACCACCCTGAAAAGCAGAGAGAACACCAGCACTGACGGGCCTGGGTGACTCTTCAGCACAGGAAGCAGGGCGTCCATCCTCCCGACCCCTGCTCTCCCTCTCTGTCCTTTGGCTTTTTCGCGCTCCTGTAAACGTCTCCTGGTGATGGGCGGTAATGTGACAGGGGGTTCCGCAGAGAGGTGATCCTCTGTTTTTATTTTTTTCCAAGTCTTTCTTTTATTATTATTTTTCAAGTGCAGGGCTGTCCGACTGATGCTGGAGCCTTTTTCCCCTCACGTTTTCAGCGTTCCGGGCCTGAAGAGGAAGGCTTGCTGGGGATTCCCGTCGCAGCTCATTCCACTGCGACGGCGTTCGTCTTCACGCAGCGCCTTGTAATGTTATGCTCTGCTGCTCTCAGCCCGCCTGTCTGTGCAGACTGAGAGGGGGAGCGGTGGAGAGGGAGCGGGATGGGTGGTGCTGCCGTTGCTGCTCCCTTTTACCATAGAAACAAGGAGGGGCAGACACTGTGATCAAGTTACGCAAGGAATAAAATCACAGAGCAGGGCGACTGAGGCGTGATTTTGGGTAAGAATGTCGTGAAAGGCCAATACAAATGTCAAATAGCTGCACTGGAACTGTTATGTCTGCCAGCGCGTGTAACGCACCGTGCGTAAAAGCCCATTTCCCTGCGTCACGCATTAAATGTATTGATAATAACAAAAATACTAGCACTAATAATTATGCCTGAACCGCGCTGTGTTTCGTTTGTTATTATCCTAAAAGACCATAGAGGAACTAATCATTTACAAGCCATTTGTGCGTTTTGGTATTTGGACACTCTGTTTGCGCTGTGCCAGTGGTGGTGCAAGTATACAAATCCTTTATCCATTTTGTTTCTTTTATCTCTGGGTGACAGAATGTGATACTCTGGGCCATAATTGATTTATCAGTAAGGCTCTTGAATGGTTTCACTCATGTCTTGAGTTTGATTGTTAAAGTTAGGTGGTGCACCACAAAGGATAATCTTAGGTCATGTTTCATTTTTCATTTAATGCTGCAGGTGAGCCACATATTTCACAAACGTTCCATAAGTTCCCATGTTTATGCTGATGATACACAACTGTATTTTCCCCTTAAATCTAGTCTTTCCATTGATATAGTTACACATTCAAGCTCTGATCCATATGTTTGACAGACAAGTGTCCAGGTTGCTTCCATCAGCTGAGGACAAGAGCCAAAGGAAATGATTTTCAACAGTGGGAGACCTTGATGGTTGGTGCTTTTATCTCCTCTGACACGGACATCTGCAAATCTGTTTATTCTGGCTGGGACCACAAGTCAACTTCTTGCCTTCAGCCCATCCAAAATGCTGATTTGAGCTAAACACAGTATCAAACTATCAAGTTTAATACATCCTATTTGTACTGCCATTGTTGTGTTATTCACCCCATTTAATTGTTGTCATCTTTTTGGCCTTGTTGTAATCATATTGTACTCACCTGTCTGCATGCACTTCCCCAAAGGAGATACAACGTTTACTTGAACCTTTATAATATTTTATGGAGCTTCATAGTTGTGAGGGAATTTTCTATCACAGGCCTTCTGTACAGTTAGGACCCTAAAGGTCTCAAGGTTGGACAACATAGACCTCTGAGACACGTTAACATAATATTTAGAGACGATTCTAGCAGACAGCAGATAGGTAACCTCTCCCCCTGTTCTTACTATGGAGGTAGCCAAGGTCTTATAGATAAACTGTACAGACATAGACCAGACCAATTCTAGGAGGATTGCTCGAGTTCACATTTTAATAAGGAATTAGGTCAAAGTGTCCTCAGTTAGAGGGTTGGAGGTCAGGGCATACGTAAGTATGATAGGAGCTATTGTTTGGATTGACTATCCAACAGAGTACCACAAATGTAGAAGGTAGGTATAAAATATCCGTAATAGGGAATAGTTCAATGAATAGAAAGGAAAACATGTGGCATTGAGGGTATTAATACGCCCTGTTAGAAAGAACATCTTCAGAATTTGGTGTGGCACTACCTTGGTTCATTTGTGGACATTGTGTTGCTCATCAGCTTCTCCTTGATGCAATAAATACTTCTGCATACAACATCTGAAGTCTCCTGGTGAACTCCTTCCTTCAGCTCACAAGAATTTCCACCACAATAGTGAGTACTAGCTGGCTCCAATTTCCATACGTTAGGTGATCAAATACAGACTTGCATTTTTATTTGGATAAATTGGTGGTAATGCCAGCAGTGAGCAATGTTACTATAAATATGATTGGTAATATAACCATATCGATCTTTGTTATGTTTGGAGAACAACAATATGAATGTGGTGTGTTAAACAGGCAGCCTAACAGTAACACCCTCTCCTCTTGGCCATAACTCTTTCCATAAACACAGCGTGGCTCTCATTCCCCACAGCAGGGCCTCTCTGCTGCCCGGCGGGGAAGAAGGAAGTGAGGAGCTAAGACCCTTCATGACCACCTGCACCACAGCTGTGAAATATGAGCCCATACATGAGGAGCTGACTTGTCTTTACCTGCCTCAAGGTTTTTTCTGTTCATTCACAACTGATGTATTCCTATTTGTAAACTTTATTTTTCTGCTCAGCCTTATTCATAATTGATGTCTGTTTGTTTTCTTTCCTTTGAAAATTAATGTACTTTGCTCATGTGTTGCTCTGTTTGTTTTCATCTGTTTCACATTAAAAAAAAGAAAGAAATAATAATGAAAATTTAAATGTTGCCCCTAAACCAAAAAGAACATTGTCTGAAACTTTGAGTCAAACTTATGTAATGCTGAAAAAACCCGTTGCAATAAAGCCTACTCTCTGTATTCCTACGGTGCCCTGATTACTCCCTTCATTTTATGACGGCTGCAGCTGTGGTTTTAACACAAATTGTAAAAATGTGGGACTTTTGTTGCATGTCACCCAAACCCCTCTCTTCCCTTATTTGCTGTTACCTCTCAACTCTTTGAGAAAATACAACATCATAACACAGAGCACAGGCTACAGTATAAAAAGACACCACCAGATGGCAGCAAAACCTCATGTGAAGAGCAGGCACCGCTGAGCAGCACATCATGTTTTTCAGCTCGGTGGCTCGCTGTTCTTCATCAAACCACTTGGGGGCATCTTTCTCAAAAAAAAAATAAAAAATAAAAAATACTGGGGAAGTGATTGTTGAGATATGCTAGAAAATTCCCTGATATTCATTATGGCTACAGTTCCTCTCATGTGAAGTTGCACAGTTCTCTAGTAATAATTGCAAATAAATACACGTAATTAATTTCATATGTCTGAGAGAGAGAGAATGAAAAGAGAAGAACATGTGAGGTCTAATGCTCTCTTTTCTTTTGCTTTAAGTGTGAAACATGAAGTGTGAAACTCGAACCATATAATTAATCTACTTGAGTATTAATCTACCATTGAGCACAGGGCTCTCTGTAACAAAAAGCACCCTGCGGTTAGAGAGACAAATGTAACTCAATATCATTTCTTGTGTTTCCTGGTTGCCTCGCTGCAGTTATTTATTTGTAGTGTGAGAGAATGAGAGGCTGTTGCTCTCATAGCTTTACCACAGAAACCTGTAGTTCCTCAGAGCTTCAGGTTTCCAAAGAAAGAGCTCAGGATTTCTGACAGAGATGCAAAAGGTTTCATAGCGTGGTTGTTGCATGTATTTGTGTTTGAGATGGGAGTCTTTGTGCCCGACTCAGCACAGAACCATATTGATCTTTGGGTGATTTTTCTTTCCCCTGAGGGCCTGTTGAGAAACGGCTGCTGTGGAGACTCTGCAAGCAGCCAGCAGAGAGAAAATCTAGGGGTTAATTGATTTCCAGCAAGTGCATCGTAAATAGCCAAACAAAAATAGGTCTGTCTCGGCCAGAGGAAGATTCAGTTTCCTTCTCCGCCAGTAGAATGGCACTTTTTCACTGCAGGCTCTACAAAAATGTGGTTAACGATAATTTATGAAATTTCTCTTAAAAAACTTTGGCATTGATTAGATTCATTTATTATCTCCATTCAGAGTTCATAACCCCAAGTTGTCACGTTTGAAGTGTTCTCGGTGAGGTGAGTTCTAGGTAATATAGAAGGAGAGAAAACAGATATAGTATTTTTTTTTTTTATTACATTTCTGTTACACTCTCTGTCTATAACCAACTACCCAGCTATCTAATAGTGATGATTAAAAAAAATAGTTTTAATTACATTTACTTTGTGAGGTTGTTGGATTTGCGAGATCACAAGATCAGATTCAATCAGCCAAGAATGCACAGAGTTTCTGTCTAACAAGCTATCTGGTGTGACAGGTTATATTTCTGAAGTGCTTATCGAAATCAACAATTACAACGTGCTATCTAAAAAATAAGATAATAACGAGAAAGACTGAGTAAACTGTGAAACATTAGAATAGCAAGAAAAAGGAAGCAAAAAATTACCAATACACAAATATATATAGAAATATACAGTATGTTCACACAGATCATCCTCGTCATCATGATCATCACATCAGATAAAAGCGGGTTTCAAAAGTAATTTATTATCTTTATTTGAGATGAGAATGTTTTCAGCTTTTTCAGTGGCTCATCGGAAATGAACACAAAGGCACATAAAAGCACACAAGCTTCTAAAAACATTAATGAGTCAATCAAATCCATTACTCATACCTGTGCTTTTTCCACCATGACATATCATAATGTGAAACAGGTCTATCTGCTGCAAGTGAGAATAACAGGTGAAAGCATTGTTGTGATGAAACAGTGTCACCCACGACTTCCTGTCGTGTCTTAATAGACAATAATGGTTCCTCATGCACAGGTTCATGCCTGGGGTTCAGCATCAGTTTCACTATCCAGCACAGTACATTCCTGGTCACTGACTGTTGCATCTTGAGACAGATCTCCTGCTGACAGAAGACAGGCCAAATATGTCACTAAGCTGGTCTGAGGAGTAGCATATATGCTGCAAGGCTCCTTTAGGTGCTCCTTTGTTGAGATATTATATCCCTGAGAAAGAGCCAACTATTGTTTGTAACGCCACCTCCTCACCCATCCTCCCCCCACCTAACTTCATTTAAAAAACTGCAAATTGTAGAGAAAAGGTTCAATTACAAGAAGATCACTGTTTTTGGTGATATCTCATTATTTCAGATTGATGATAATAGTGGAGGTATGTACTTCTGCACAACACAGAGCAGGCTTTGTCACAGCACAAAGCATTTATTATCCCCATCGTGGCAGAGAGGGGAAACAGTGCTCGTACAGCCTCCTTCCTGCTTATCTCAGACGAGGGGAAGACGCTTCATAATCACCAGGCGTCTGAATGTAAGACTGCAGTATCTGGAGTCCATGCTGGAGACGCTACACTAATCACATCTGTCTCATTGTTTCTCTCACTGTCTCCATTTCAGTTTTCACTTCACTTAATTTGTTTCCTGGCACAGTTCTTAGACAACACTGAACTTTAACAAAAGCAGTAATTTGGGTTTGTAATCTCAAATACTGAGTCGCCTTACATGAAAGAGACAAATATTATTTGGATGTGATCTTTCCTTTATCATGACTACAAAATCTAGGACAGACTTCAGACTAGATTACTGTTGGTGGAAAAAGTGGATTTTACAAAATCATTTCTTTGCCTTGTTTGGTGCACATTGTGGCTGCACAACCATACAATTTCTGATGATTAAAGAAACATTTAGAGCCCACTCAAAATTACTGGCACAAGAAGAAAACATTATATTTTCCTATGCCTTTTTCAAAGCAGGCATTTTGCTTTTGTAAATGCACAGGTGTAAATAATATAATTAATGGATGAACCACACTTGAATTTTACTAGTAACACATGTGCTAGGCCTCATTTCTAGCTCTCTTTTGCTAAAGCACTCAGGGAGAAAGACAGACAGAAAATAAAAGGTATGGTTGGTTTGCTCTATTTTTCGACACTGAATCTTTTCTCCTGTGACTGAAAACTTTTATTGAAAATGGTTTTTGAGTTTGGCTCGTACGGCGCATGGTTTGGAAGCAGAGGTTCGCCCTCGCCTGTTTTGTCCCTCGTTGCTTCCTGTAGTGCTGGGGACGGGTTGCCTGGAGACGACGGAGACGTTTGGGAGCAGCGATGGAGAAGTATGAGAAAATCAAAGTTGTCGGAAGAGGAGCTTTCGGGTAAACTTAGGGTTTCCGTACACACAGTTACACACATCTTTCTTTCCTGCTGTATGCTTGAAAATCCGACTTTGTCAGAGTTTGAATTTGGAAAGCGAGAAGTCCGTAAGGCCGAAGTTTTTCCCCCAAAATGTAACGGGACGCGTCAAATGAGCGCCGCCCTCAGACGAAGACATGTCTGTAAAAGTACTGAGAGTACAGAGTTTAGGAAAAAGAGTTTCAATCCTAATGCTAAAGCAACTCCGTGTTTCTCATTTATAAACAACCTTTACGGGTTTTGTCAGTCACAGTTTGTGTGGGTTTTCGAAAGTATTTGTAGTTTTAACTAGCCATGCTGGTTATAACGTAGCGTTAGGTAGTTAGCTGCTGCGTTCAAATCCCCCTGAACTACTGCTGGCTATACTTCACAATTGAAAGACAAAGTGGTTTGAAGATAATGAGATGCTGGAAAGTGTCTCAAAGGGAGACACGAGAGTACATCAAACAGTAAACTGTAACTGTGTTTATCCAAAACTGTAGAAGACTATGCTGCTCATTTTACAGTTCGCCTAAAACTATTTAGGTCCTGTACTGCACAACTGTACCTGAAGTACCATGCACGTATGTGTATACGACAACATTTCAGAGGCTAAATTTGTACTTTCTACACAACTAAATGTATTTGAGGCTGTACCAGTTACTTTGTCGGTTAAAACTTTACACTTAAGAATCGTAAGGTGCAGCTAAAACATAGTGTTAATGAGCTTTAATGAGCCTACGTGACAGAAATTTGTAAGACAGTTTTATATACACATATTTTGATATACAGTAATTATGTAAGTCTGTATTTTTGTACATCTTTGTGCTAAATGAGTGGTGATTTTCACACATAGTAAGCAAGCGGAAGGCATGGTTTGTAGGTCATTTCACATTATTTCCCTTTTTAAAGTATACCACAAAAACAGCCTCTGAAATCCGAATTTTTTTGGGTTTTGTTCAAAACAACATTTGAGGATGTCATATTGGGCTTTGGGAAACACTGACTGACATTTTTCACCATTTCTGACATTTTATAGACCAAATAATTGATTGCTTCAGAAAATAATCAACAGATGAATCGATGGTAAAAATAATCATTAGTTGCCGTCTTGCTACGTATTTTTTGTCCTCAAACCACACAAAATGCTTGTTTGTCAAAAACAAACCTACCACCAATGCTCAGTAACACGGACACACCAGATCTAAACTACCAAAGACCATCCCACTATATTGCTATGAAACAAAACATACACCTAATTTTTCTTCATTTTCCTCCCGTCAGGATCGTTCACCTGTGCCGCAGGCGCAGCGACGGGGCCTTTGTCATCCTGAAGGAGATCCCAGTGGAACAGATGTCACGAGACGAGCGCCTGGCAGCTCAGAACGAGTGTCAGGTCCTGAAATTGCTCAACCACCCAAATATCATAGAGTACTATGAGAACTTCCTGGAGGACAAGGCCCTCATGATAGCTATGGAGTATGCACCAGGTAAGCTTACTGTAATATCTTGTTACATGACCCCCCTTTTGTTCATTGTCTAATGTTTCACTTTTCCCATGGTTAACTGCTGTAAGGCTCCATACCTTTGCTGGTTCCCATGTCAGGCCAAATGAGAACCTCTCATATCAGTATGTGTGGTGGTGTTTTATGGGACAATGTGATCAGATAATGTTTCTGTAATATTACAAGTTATTATGTGAAAAAGGTAGATCAATCCAAAAGTCTGCTGCAGCAGTCAGAGCCAGTATTCAGCCTGAAGTTCTCAGATGAGGCATGTATCAGCTCCTCCTGTGTTCAGGTTAAAAAACAGACCTTTGGTCTCCTAAACCAAAGTAAACTACACTAAACTGAACTGAAGTTTACTGGAGAAAAAGACAAAATGCTACAGAAATACTTGCAGTTTTACATGCCTAGCTTTGCTAAAAATGGTTCAATAGGTCCAGTTTCCTGACATCAAGGGAAATCACTGATGGAGGGTGTAGAGTCTAGTTTTGGTTTGTTCTGACCTTGAAGCAGGTATTACTTATTAGCCTGAGATTGGAAAAGAGACACTCTTTCATTGTAGCAGCTAAAAAGACAAATAAAGATAATATTTAATAATATTCCACTAGACTATTTTGTGGATCCCTTTTTTGTTGACAGGCACAACTGCTATGTTCTCAAAGCCTGTTGAATCCACTTCTTGGCTTTGATATCATCTCACTGCTATTCACTCAAGGCAGTAACTTGACTGATTAATCATGGTGTTAAAGACAGAAATCATCTTTATTGTTTATTCTTTGTCAATATTTTCGCCATGTAGGTGGAACGTTGGCTGATTACATACAGAAGCGCTGTAACTCTCTGCTGGACGAGGACACCATCCTTCACTTCTTTGTACAGATCTTACTGGCCCTGTATCACGTCCACAACAAACTTATCTTGCACAGAGACCTTAAGACACAGAATATTCTTCTTGACAAGCACCAGATGATCGTTAAAATTGGAGATTTTGGCATCTCCAAAATCCTTGTCAGCAAGAGCAAAGCTTACACGGTGAGTAGATTGGCTTTTGGCTTGGAGCTGTAATTACTTCAGCAACATACATTTCCTGAAATGCCGTATCCATGTGCTGGCACAAATCAATGCCTCCTTTTTTCACTCTGCAGGTGGTCGGGACTCCATGCTACATCTCCCCAGAGCTCTGTGAGGGAAAGCCATATAACCAGAAGAGTGACATCTGGGCTTTGGGCTGTGTGCTCTATGAGCTGGCAAGCCTTAAGAGAGCATTCGAGGCTGCGGTATGTAATGCTTTTTCTGTGCAAAAAATGATTCAGATATTGTGTGTTTGTGTTAGCTTTTGAAGTATTATCACTCTGATTCAGTGTGTGTTGCATGAAAGATTGCTGTGCAGAAAGGCAGTGAAACCTAACAACCGTCAGAGCTGCACTATGTACACCACATGGGAGATGGATTCTTACCATTTCTCAGAACATTTAATATGACGACCCCAGGTTATTCCATGTTTAGCAGATTGCTGGGGCTTTTGATTTTAGCACAGATCAATAATTCACAACATTTCACATAAGGTTTGCTTGCACACAGATCTGTCTTCACTACCAGTTCCAACAGTAAGGTACTAATGTTACAGTCTTATTCGTTTGGCAGGGATCTTGGATAGAAGATTCATGGTTTTTCACATATTTTTAATGCATTTTGTAATTTTACTCCATGACTCTCTTCAATTTTGCTTTCAGAATCTACCTGCCCTCGTTCTGAAGATCATGAGCGGAACATTTGCTCCGATTTCAGACCGGTACAGCCCCGAACTCCGACAGCTCATCCTCAACATGCTCAACCTGGATCCATCCAAACGGCCTCAACTCAATGAGATAATGGCTCTTCCCATATGCATCAGGCCCCTGCTTAACCTCTACACGGATATAGGCAATGTCAAAATGCGCAGGTAGTACCTTAATGCATTACTAATGATTACACAAATGTTTTACTCACACAATTCCCTTGTTTTGTTCTATGAAAAAAGTCACCTCCTCCTTTTCCAGGATTGAGAAACCACTGTCTACTGTGCAAAGTGGTCCTCAAGGTAGACCAGGAGGGAGAGTTCCTACCAACAGGTCCAGAGGTCAGGCACATACTGCCATTATTATACAGCAGAACTAGCTGTACCAGGTTGATCACAGAACTTTAATAACAGATGTGATTGGTATTTGTTGGACTTAAACAGACGGATCAGTGGGTTTAGGATCAGGGAAGGTGCACTCCCTCCCGCTGTCCTTGGTGTATACGTGGGGAAGCGGAATCTCGGCGCCTCTCCGCCTGCCGATGCTCAACACTGAGGTGCTGCAAGTGTCTCTGGGTCGCACTCAGAAGATGGGGGTGACTAAGTCAGGCCGTCTGATTACATGGGAGGTCTGTGCAAATGTTTTAGATATTTCTGACTTTAAAGAAAAAAAACCTCTTTGAAAGAGTTACATTCTCACTCATTTGCCTCCCATTAAGACTAATGATCATTTGTTGTCACAGGCTCCATCAGTCGGGTCTGGTGAGGCCAGTCTGCCTGGTGTGGTGGAACAGATGCAGCCTCAGTTCATTTCACGTTTCCTTGAGGGTCAATCTGGAGTCACCATCAAGTCCGTGTCCTGCGGGGATCTTTTTACTACCTGCATGACAGGTTTGTCGGCCAATCAGAGACATCACATCTATATGAAAGTGTGGATAGTCAGCTTTTTTCCAGACTTGATCAGAAAACATGGATCCACTTGAAAAATAAACATCTGCATGCTTGCCTAGCAGTTTGGAAGTAGTTTTTCTCGAGCTCAAACTGTGGTGCTCTGTTAGTCAGTGTGCTTTGGGTCCAGCACTGCAAAGCAGATAATACAGGATTTAAGACCCTTCCTCTCAGCTCAGTTGCCTCTGTTTCATCACTTTTCGCTGTAGTGACTCAGATTAGTGTTTTGTAGATAGGGATTTGAAGCACTCTGTTGGTCCACACAAGAATACACCTACACTCATCAACTAATAGTGTCTTTAATCCCCTCTCTTTATTCTCAATTTGCAGACAGGGGCATTATCATGACATTTGGAAGTGGGAGCAATGGCTGTCTAGGACACGGTAACTTCAATGATGTAACACAGGTACTTGTCCACCATTTAAAGGACAATATTCTCACACTCAAATGTACGCAGTGTTGCCAGTTTATTAGAAAAACATAAGTAAAACTAATGCAGTCAAATTCAACCACCCCACTATAAGTTAAAGCAGGACTTACTGACATTGTTACTACGGCTATTTCGTTTCATTTTAACTATTAATGAATGTATATTTCTGCTATTTTTCGTCATCTAAACAGATCTACAGTATTAGTCACTACTTACTGCGCTTTGTGATTTCAAGTACGTTAAGTCACACCACCATCTGGATCCCATTCAGGTCAAAACATCAACATCTTTGTTAATCCAACACAATGTGCATTAATGCATCCATGTGTCTTCCAAAGATTCGGTTATACGGTAATTCTGATTTTATGGGCTATGATATGTCAAAATGTTTGAGGAAAGAGTCTAAATTAAGGCAAAAAATTACAGACATTGTAGAATAAAATGTTCAGAAAAAAAGACACTTTAGTCCCTAGTCTACCATTTTAACCTTTATAGGACTGCTGACAATAGAGAGACAAGTAGGAGAAAGAGAGAGATGTAACATGCACTGAAACATGGATGCTGCAGTTATGTTGTACCTGTTAAACACTGCTCCACCAGGACACCGCATCCCTACAGATTATTGATAACAAATCTGTAATCTAAACATTACAACAATGACCTTTCCTTCCTCTTTCTCTGTTTTTGTACTCAGCCCAAGATAGTTGAGGCACTCCTCGGCTATGAGCTGGTTCAGGTGTCATGTGGTGCTTCCCACGTACTCGCTGTGACCAATGAAAGAGAAGTATTTGCCTGGGGAAGAGGAGACAATGGTATAATGAATGGACCAGTTGTTTTCGAACTCACTCAGTCTATCTAAGTATTAATCTTTTGGTGTGTGCTTCTATATGACTGATTTATGACAGCAGTGCACTGTTCCTCTGTCTGGAAGGTCGCCTCGGGCTCGGCACCCAAGACACCCACAACTCTCCACAGCAGGTGTGTTTACCTGTGGAATTTGAGGCCCAGAAGGTGGTGTGTGGAATTGATTGCTCCATGATTATCAGCACCCAGTACAGCATTGTGGCATGTGGAAGCAACAGGTGATTATTCTGTTTTCTGACACAAAACTATGGCCATTAGTGACAGTAAACATGTCACTGGCTGACATGAGCTAATGGTCAGCCAGTGAAACATCTCCTATCACATTTAATGAGAAGACACTATGTTTTCTATAAAAGATACATTTTGGTACATTTTGTGAAAGTGATCTTCTGTTTTACTCCCGTGGGTTTATGCAGTACGCTTGTTCATGTGCACGGGGTGGTGTGAGATTAAAGGAGATGCAGTGGTGCACAGACATACTTTCATGTTGCACAACTTGTGCGGCAGCATTCTCCTAAAATGACGAACACTTTTCTCTCATTGTTAATCCCTCTATCTCAGAGAGGTTTTGGACAGGATGTAGAGCTTTGTATGAGTCGGATAAGTAACAGTAAACACACAACAGCACTCATTTCAGGTCTGAGCAGCATTGTTCAGATACCTGCGGCTCAGCAGCAGACAAAGACGCTGGAATAAAAAATGTTCAAGGGCTTTTTGATGAACATACTGTGCATTGTATATTGAAGGAGTGGTTTAAATAATAGAATAAATGCAGTGTTTCCTATACCTCCTGTCATACATACCTCGATTTTGTTGTTTTGTCGTTGTCAGGTTCAACAAGCTCGGGCTGGATGAAATAACAGCCGGAGACGAACCAAATCCCTCAAATCAGGTGGAAGAAGTTCATTCTTACACTCCTGTCCAATCAGCGCCGCTGACCAGTGAGAAGATTGTTTACATTGACATTGGGACAGCCCATTCTGTTGCTGTTACGGGTAAAATATTCCGAGTAATAATCCATCAAATCACGTTTTTATGGCGTGTATGCCTTTCTGTGTGACTGCCTCCATAATGGCCAAACTAGCTTTCTAGCTTCTTGCAGCACAAAATTAAATGAGAGGTTTCATGGAACAATCACTTTCAAGTGCAATCTTGTTTTGCAAAAAACCTTTACCAAGTTAAACATGGTCTTATTTATCATGTTGAAGTCTTAATACTGATATTGATATTAAAACCTAGCATCAGCACTTTCACCAACTCTTTCCTTGTCCAGAAAGGGGTCAGTGTTTTACCTTTGGTAGCAACCAGCATGGCCAAATGGGCTGTAGCTCCCGCCGTAGCAGCCGTGTGCCCTACCTGGTGCCCGGCCTGCAGGGCATCACCATGGCTGCCTGTGGAGACGCTTTCACCTTAGCTATTGGATCTGGTGAGTAGAAGGACTATATGTGTTATTTTGACCGTTTCTGTTTTTAAAGTTGCTGCACACCTCCACAGGTGTATTCTCCTCAGGTTGAAGATGGGCCAGGACATACATGAGGTCTTCAACTGATAAGAACGATAAAGGTCTTATTTGTCCCATGTAATTGGTACAACAAAGCTGACAGGAGAGATGTTAGCCAAGCACAGTTTGCACACACAAAGACCTGAAACTGCCGTCAGACTGAAATCCACAGGGCAAAATTTACAGTGTGGCCTAAAGCAGGAGGGACAGGAAGTACTGTGGGCTGGATAATTCAGCAGTGCAGACTGCGTTTTATCAAACATTTCACCGGCATTAATCTCTGTCACACTCACTGCAGCTAAAGAGCAGCCCTTCCCTCTCTGCTGCTTGGATTTTTTCACCATGCGCTGACAAAACAAGAATATAAACAATATTTCCTGAATGACAGCTCAGTCCATCCCCCTCTCTCAAAACCAGCTGGCATTCAGAGAGCTTTGCCTTTTCGCCTATCACACTTCAGTCAAAATGAGCTCTTCACGAAGGCGAAGAAGGCGGGTTATTTCACGACCAGATACAAACGTGACGTCTCACCACGTTCCACAAATGGAAAGTGTAATTCTCCATTAGAAGAGGTCTAATCAGCCAGAGTAGGAGAAGTCACCTGTGTGGGTGTAGCATAGGTGTGCAGTGCCTTTAAAATGGGTGAGTTCTCTTTTCACTGCATGGTATTTCTGTTGCATGCATTCAAGAAAACCCCAGTATCTGAAACTTAACAGCTAGCTGTTGTAATAAAGAGCACACACATATTCAGAAAAGATCATTTGAGTTTTATGTTTATGCATGAAATAGTTGCTGTTCTGCTTCTGGCTCGAGATAGCGCTTTCCAACCAGCACTTGTGCACAAAGGAAGCTTTTTCAAAAAGGACAAACTCTTTATTTTCCCCTTGTTAACCCCTCACTTAAAAAAAATGTTTAGAGATACATTTGAGTAGGAGTAAGCACAACCGAACATAACAGGGTTCATCTCAGCTCTGAACTGAGACGGCATTGCTCAGATATCTGTGGTGTAGCTGCTTTGGAAGAAAAGAGGAGTATTGTGGGATACCGAGGGTGATGCATTTTAATGAGAGTCACCCAGTTTCAAACAGTGTGAGCAGCTATGTGACCGCACAACAGCAGTGTATCTTTAACTCAGAAACAAAGATGATTAGATGTTCACTGTGATGGGTTTTGTCACTTGAAAAACTTTCAAGACTCTGCAAGTTTGTTTTCACGTCAAACTGAAATGAATTGAAAGTTGAAAACTTGTTGTTACGTAGAACATATGGTGCGGTTTGGAGAAAGGGGAGCAGTCATGTAAGCTTCACAGGGTTCTCAGCTAATGGGCTAAACACACAAAACCAATGGTGTGGTTCTTTAAACACGTCGAATAGCAGATAGGTAACAGATGTGTGTGTGTGTCTGTTCGTGAGCTTTGAGTGAAATCTCAGGGTAAAGTAGTGATAGTCGAATTGTGCCAGCGATTGGCTCCCCGGGGAGAAAGCCAGTCATGCCAGTAGGCTTTCTTTGTGGAGGGACGTCTTTGTTCATCTTTGACTTCCTACAGATCGAGCCATTATGCTGCCACTGCAGGAGCGGCGGCGCTGTCCGTTAAAGATTCGTGTGATTTAATGCGCCCTGAGGTTTGCACCCAGAACACTGACGACTCCTTCTCTCTCCTGCTTTGCACAGAAGGGGAGGTGTACACCTGGGGAAAGGGCGCCCGCGGCCGCCTCGGAAGGAAAGAGGAGGATTCTGGGATACCGAAGGCGGTGCAGCTCGACGAGAGTCACCCATTCGTGGTGACATCAGTGGCTTGTTGTCATGGCAACACTCTGCTGGCAGTGAAACGTAATATTTCGCTTATTAGCTCTTTGTTAACAAACACTGTGAGATGTCGGGATGTGGTGAAATCTAACTGAGAGAGCACTAATCCCCAGATGAAAGACAGGCTGAACTTGAGACAAGCTTCTCTTCATAATGTGGACAGAGACCCACGTTTTTCCATGTGGGACTGTCAGAGGACTCATTTGTAAGTTTGAAAGCTCGCAGGCTAAAGGCATGACTATAGCTTTGTTGCTTACAGTCATACACATGCGGTTTGTCAAGCCGCTCTGTTTTCGTTAACAAACCACCTCCTTTCAGCTATGCCCTGCAAACTCGCATGCCAAAAGTGATAATTCAGTCCAATTTTCATTGCAGCTGTGGTTTTTCAAAGCTGGACCTGTTTCTTCCAGCAGTGACGGCGCAAAAGCCACCGATTCTGATGAAAACTGAAGGGAAGGTGGGATTAAATCGGCCCTCCACACTGCAAATTGAAAATAGCTGCAGATTTAGAGAAGATTAAACTGCATCACTATTTAATAAGTAACAGAGATGTTGGTAATCCTGGCTTCAGGGCTGCTGTTTGAATGTTTCTTTGACCTGCGCCATGTGACAAGGACACGGAGACCAACATGGACACAGACCTCACAGAGGTCATTGTCAGGGTCTATATAATAACCAGCTCTGTGATACAGATCAGACCAGACCAGGAACTGATACTATAACAGTCCAGTGTCGATACATGTTTTCATGTGTAATATATTCTTTTATAAAGATTACAGGATGAAAAAGCAGCGTATGTGAACACATGAACCCACAAACACTGTGATTTTATTAAAGGATTAAATGCTTCCTGTATCGTGAATGGACTGGGAGTGAATCATGTGTTTGGAAGGAAAAAACACACTTGGGTTCAATTTGAGGTTTCTGCTATTTTATTTCCAGAGCCCCCTCTGTTGGCAGGCTTATTTAAAGCCGACTAACAAACCAATAAGATTATAGTGAGGTGGAGGCGCTGATGTGAGCCCAAAATTCTTTGACTCAAATTTCTTTTTCAACTAAAACTCATGAAAACGTAAGAGATTTACAGGTATTGCAGGTGTAACAGTGCAGTCTGTATGCAAAAACACAGAAACCTTTCTGGCCCAGGAGTCCAAAAAACTAACTGTGCTTTCTGCCTGCCAAACTCCCTTTAAAATGCAAATTTTATTACTTTAGGAAAAGTACTAACAAACCGATAACAAATTGAATTAAAATGAAGAGAAACTGTAGAGGAAGCTTCTCACTGTGTCCTCCTGAGGCAGGTTAAACTCTGCAGCCATGAAAGTGGGAGGTTCCTGTTTCATGTTGAACAAACATAACGAGTTTGTATCGATATTTAATGAACCATCAGCCACTATCAGCCTCATTATGGGTAAATTGATTTATCAGTTACGAGAGAAGTGGTGTGCTGACATTCAGGGCTGCAACTAATGATTATTTTCATTATTGATTAATCTGATTTTCTCAAATAAAAATGAAAAATAGTTTTGCCTGCGAAATATTAGGAAGTCGTGAAAAATGTGCCAGAGCCCGATGTGTGACCTTTTTCTGACTGTCAGGCCCAAACCCAGAGATATTCAGTTTACCACCATATCTGACAAAGCACAAGATTCCCAGAATTGGACAGTTACGAGATGGAGCAAGCCACATTATCAAAATTACTTGCGGATTAATTTTCTTTCAGTCAACAAATCGATCAGTAATGTCAGCTGTATTGATGTTTTGCTTTGTCCCTCTTGTTCCAGCTTTGCTTGAGGAAGCCGTCCCGAGATGATTTTGTCCTTAAAGAGAGCCCACTCAGCGTTGGTCATGAAGCCCGGCGGTGGTATGAGGTGAAGGACAGCTTCCTTTGAATAACTCCTCCCAGAGGCCCATCTGTGCTGCAGTTGAAAGATTCCCTTTCATGCTGCAGCTGCGGCCTCACACTCTCACTCGCTCTTCCTCTCTATCGAGCCTTTCTTTTCTCCTCCTCCAAGAATGAATGTTTGTTTCATTCGGCCGTTTAATATCATGGAGCGCAGAAAAAAGGTCAGAACCTGTGCGCTGCAGCAGGTGTACCTCACAACAGGTTTGTTAAATGAATGTTTCTGGATTACAGGAAGTCATTAGGCAGCCGTCACGTGGTGAACTATTGTCCTGTCTCACGTGCAGGCTTAGCATGATAAAGACCAGTAAAAGTCAAACTGGTTTGAGCTCTGTTAAGCCACTGGTGAATGAGATGATACAATGCACAGAAAGGGAAAGAATGAAGGCCACTTGAGTGTTTAGTAAGTCATCAGTCAAATGACCCAAACACATTAATCTCCGTCACATCATCAGTGGTCACATTGTGCTTTATTGGATTAGTCCTCCAGTACATTTGTAACTGAACAGCAGAGGTCAAAGCAGATAACGACGTGTTGTTTCCGGTTCATCTGAACTTAATGACTGCGTCTGAAATCACTCACTCATTCACTGGCGCCCATATAATGCACAATCAGTAGTTTACAGTGAGCAGTAAAACACGATTTCAGACAGATGAATCATCTTTTCCGTTGTGGGATTGTCGGCAGAGAGTAGTGCACGCACCATGGACGCCATTGTTTCTGTTCCATTGTAGGAATCTTTGAGGGCATAAATATATAAAGTAGATAATGGAGGGATTTCAGACACAGGCTTTATATTTTTGGAAGACTCTCTGTTGTAACTCACTGTAAATATGTGTTGTATTTAAAATGACTTGGTATATGTGTTGTGCTTTTGTACTTAAAGTGCAAAAAGTAAAAGTAATCGTGATGCAGAATGACCCATTTCAGAGCAATATATATCAGTGGATTGTAGCTGTGATGCATTCATGTGTAAGTGTCACTGATGTTGCAGCTGGTAAAGGTGGAGCTAATTTTAGTTGCCTTGTGTACTGTCCCGTCCCCTCATCTATGAGAATACACCACATCTTATTATCCGATTCTGTTTTGTATTCATAATCTGAATCTACAAAGTAAGCAATGACTAAAGGTATCAAATAAATGCAGTGCAGTAGAAGTATAAACCACCATAAAATGGAAATACCTCAAAATAGTACTGGGGTACAGTATTTGAGTAAATATACTTGTCACTTTCCACCACTGTTGCCTTTGTAGTAAAGAATGTGTTTTTATATTACCAATTACCATGAAACTTTCTACTGTTTTCTTCACGATTAAAACAAATAATGGATGATCTTCACGGGGGTCTGAAGTGAAATTCAGACAGAGGACGTGTCGTTAGTGGCTGCTAATGCATGTCCAGAAACAAAAAATTCAATCATCATGTCTGGGAAGGTGGACTTTTCAACAAACCAAGCTGCAGACGATCAGTTTAAGATTAATAACTAACCTACAGTACGATGCTGTATTTCTCAGTGACGGGCTGATTACCTCTGCTTTATTCTGCCTACACGGTCCCCATTATTCTCCCATTAATCACCCAATCACACATTAATCTGTGTAATTTCCACAGAGCTGGTATCAGTGCGTATGATTATTCTAACTATTATTATATTTCCTGTTAAACTGCACATTAATATGCATTTTTAAATCAAGATTCTGGCACGATGTCAGCTATTTTGCAAAAATATAATTGCGCTTTTGAAGTCATGACTCTTGATTGAGGATGTGTTGCACCTTTTCTGAGGACATGGATCGTTTACCATTGTTGTCTCGTGTGATGATGTAATGATGATGTAATCCGGTGGCAATACAGCAGGTGAAAAATGATCTAAACGTGTGAATGTGCTCTTTATTTCTGAAAAGCCTTAAAATGATGCGTGTTTTTTGTTTGATTTGAACGGGTTTAACAACGTAAGTTGTGTTTTATTTTCATCATGTCTAACATTTTAACTCGAAATAGAGGCAAATAAATAATTTAAAAAAAAAATACTAGATTTCTTCATTTTGTGTCTCTGCTCTGCCACCAGAGGGCACTTGTCACCTCTGACTGCGCTGTAGGCTTCTATAGTAGGTCAGTTTTTCTATGTATTTGACTTAAACCTTAACAACAAAACCCTCCTCGCCCCTGACTTTACTACTTATAACTATATATATTAATTATTTCTAAAGGCATGACCAGTTTGCGTGTACCTGTGAGGGGTTACAGGCTTATATCTGCAAAATAGATCATAAATATTAAATAAGCGCATGGAAATCAAGCAGTGCGTTTCATTACAGGCCGCTGCAGACAGACAAAAGCCCTATTAAAGATCTATAAGGAGAGATGAGAGGGATGAAATGGTGTGAACAGTGTCTCAGCTCCTTGACTCCTCCTGCGTGGAGGAGGAGGCGGGACTCGGTGCACCTAAACAGACGGAGGGGTTGTGCGTTGAGCTCAGTGTGGCACTGCTGCATCCAGTGAGGAGCGAGGCGAAGCGGGCCACACACGGCCACATTAACCCTGAGCTGCAAACCTGCACACACACACAGTCAGAGGACCAAATCTGCGATCATCTCTGCAGCCTTTTCCCGGACCGTGTCGCTCCTTTGTTGCCGTCGATCCCCCGGGCTGCAGGAGGAGACGCTGGGCAGGACTCGCCTCCTTTAAAGCCCGATCGGTCGGTGGCGGAAGGGACGTGATATGAACCCCTCATCGGCTTAAACGCCAGTGCAGCGAAATAGCCCCGTTTTCAGGGGGGTGGGGGTTCAGCGAGGATCAAAGAGGACATTTATACCTTTAACCTGCAGCTGAAGGCCGAGATATCGACGGAACCTGCAGCAATGCCCGGGTTTGATTACAAGTTTCTGGAAAAGCCAAAGAGACGGTTCCAGTGTCCGCTCTGCAGCAAGGCGATGCGGGAGCCGGTCCAAGTGTCTACCTGTGGACATCGGTTCTGTGACACCTGTCTGCAAGAATTTCTAAGGTACGGTGTGTGTTTGTGTGTGCACAAGAGACACAGAGAGATCCACCTCTCTGCAGGCGATACTGGAGAGCACATCCTCGTCTAGTTTCGGTCGAGCAACAGTAAATAAAGGATGTGTAGGTGTGTCCTGCTCACCTTTCCCCAGCACGCTTTTCTATTAATTTAAAGTCTGTTATGGCGCCACACAATGACATGACAGTGCACGGGGCCTGGTAAACAGCGCCTGCACTCAACTCCCCTCCTTACAGTTGCAGGTGTTGTTTCTCCTCATATGCAAGGATTGAATGCATTTCTGAGTCACTGTGTCAACAAAAAACACGCCCGGGGAGCCTGTGTGTGTGTTTTTGACTCAGTCATGCAGGTGTATTTTAGGCCAGGACAGGTACAGGATGTTATCATTGTTCTGACAAAGGACGTGGTTTTTGTTGTGGCTGCCTTACCCATGACTCAAAGAAATGAGGCTTGCAGTGATGCAGATTTTTAGTCAGATTGTGCTTTTTGCAGATTTTTTTTTTTCAAATTTTAACTCCTTTAGTCTTCAGGATGAAGTGATTTAGTGTTAATATCGATCATGTTGTGGTGGTTGTGTCCTGCAGAGGGCCCCTGCCTCCTCACCCTGTCTGTGTTTTTGCCCTGGGGTGGCGAGTCTGCATGGGCTGGGGATGATGAGGTCGAGTGTGTGTGTGTGTGTGTGTGTGTGTGTGTGTGTGTGTGTGTGTGTGTGTGTGTGTGCGCCCCCCCCCCCCCCCCTCCTCACCTCCTAATCTGCTGAACATTGAAGTCAGTGTGAAGACTTGCAGAAAGAAAGTCTTTGTGTCATCTGTCGGTGGACCCCACTGTCCTAAAACAGTCAATAACTATCACACTCTCAGAGGAAGCTGGTGATGCACCGAATTTCAGTTTTAATACCAACAACAACTCACCTGCAAAGTGTCACCTTGTCATGAAGGAAACTTCTATAAGACGAAGTAGAGCACTGATTTATCTGTCTGTGTGTGGTGTTTATGGAGAGTCAGTCACACTGTCCTTTCTCCACGTGCAAAAGAGCTCTACTCAGTCTTTGAGAAGGTTTGTGTCTGTTGATGTGAATATTTTGTGCTTTTATTGAAGTTTGAAGAGAAATGAATCATATCTTGTTTATCTAGAAGTCAAAGATCTTTAGTTGCTCAGAACAGAACCGGAGAAATGTTCAGAAGGAAAACAGATTTGTGTGATTTGGTTTAAGTGAGTTGTGTTTTCCTTTGCACAAACAAAGGCTGAAGCTAATGATTGTTTTTATTATTGATTATGCTGATGCTTATGTACTCCATTTATCTGTTAGTTATACTATGAATTTTATATATAAAATGTCAGAAAATAACAAAAAATGTCCATCAAACAGCAAAAATGTCCCGTTTTGTTCAACCAACAGTCCAAAACTCAAAGCTATTCAGTTAATGATACAAAACAACAAATCCTCTCATTGTACCAGAGGACGTCAGCAAATACAGCCATTGATCAATAATCAGAAAAGATGCTGATTAGCTCTCAGTCAATTAATTGACCAGCTTTTTTAGCTCAACTACAATCAATGATGATTTAAGGGAGATCATTTTCCACAAAATGGTTCAATAAACACCTGAAATATTATGACATGAAGATGATCAAAGTCACAGGAAGTAATCTGCAACTATTTTCATAAACGACAAATCATTTCAAGCAAAAGTGCAAAAAGCCTCTTGAATGTATAGATTTCCTGACGTTTTCTGAGTTTTTTCTGACTCAACAGTCAGTTGAGAAAGAAATCGTCCGTTGCACTTTGTCTCAAAAGCATCTTTGATTAGCATTTATCCTTTGGATGTTTCTGAAGTATTGATTATAAAATGTAGCCAGTCCACTGTTGTGTTTGTAGTTGTCCACATGCCAAGTTAATTAATTCCACCGTTGGTAAGTTGTGAATGAAAGTGAACGTTCCTTATTCACACACGGAGCGGCCATCCTGTAGTTGAGTCATATCTCGCTGATGGAGAGGAGCAGCCTTTGAGCTGCAGACGAACACCGACGCTGAATCAAATCTGAGCCTCACTGATGAAAGATAAACAGAGAAAGACAAAACAGAAACTTGCTGTTTGCTCGTTTTTGTTTGAGTCACTCTCTGCGGAGATGCCTTCAAGCTCCACTGGTTAAATTTAGCATTTTGATTGTTAAAATCCGTTTTACAGCCCGTAAAGAAGCTGTGGTTTCTTAGTGTATTTCTAGTGAGAAATCAACTCAATTTGACTGGCCTCTAGTTTTACTTCAGTTACAGAATTGCTCTTGGTGTTATTTAACTGTAACAAGCTCTAAGAAAGATTTTCAGTTATACTTGATGAAACTTGAAGACACCCTGAGGGAAACTCACAAGCAAATAAAACAACATTTGCCATCAGGAAGGAGGGATATCTGATCTAATCCTAAGATATGTCCTATCAGCTTTTTGTGCCTATCAAAACTTCCTTGTGTCAGAAAAACAGTTTGCTAGTTGACAGGAGAGACGTGAAGATGTGAATTCATGCTCTGAATACATTAACTGCGCTGTCGTGAGTTCCTCGTTTGCACCTTGAGTCATCGGGAAGCCTCCTCTGGCTCACTAAACAACAGCAAATTGCATCTGGTTGAAAAGCAGAAGCTCAGATGAGCAGAGAGAGCGAGGGAGGAGCAGTGTTCGCTGCTGATCAATGAGTTTGGCCCGACGCTTTGTCTGCCTCATCCTGCCTGCCTCCGCCTTCGTCCTCCAGGTTACGCGCTTTTTTCTTCTCTGACTCCCACAGACTGAATTCAACCAAAGTTCAGCAACATCTGAAAGTTTTTGTTGGGTAACTGTTTCTGTTTAATTGGGATGTGAGCACAGATATGAATATGATTCGTCCCTGTCTGACCTGCGTGATCTGTTCTCCCTTTATGCAGCGAGAGCACAAATCTGCGCAAAGTTTGAAAAGTAATAACAAGGCATCCTTCGTGAAGGAGTTAGAACTTGCAGTCACCCATTTAATAAAGCTTTATGCTGAAGATGAGTGAGAAGTCATCAATACGAACAACTTTTGAGTTGCCAAGTTGTGAAATCCTCCTTTGCGAGATCATTTAGCCGCTGATTTCTAGATAAATCTGGACAAAAATCAATTTGTTTATAACTTCTCATGATCAAAACCTTTGATTAGTGACTTATTACCATTTCTAACTGCAACTCTGATGATTGAAAGTCTTTATTGACGACCGAATAATAGATTCTAACATTTATGAGTGCATTATTGCCAAATGGAGAGGAAAACACCAGTTAATGAGATTTTTCACAACCTGGCAACCCAAGAGGTTTTCTTATAATGTCTTATAAAATGATTTATTAACCATTAGCTTCAGCCTGTAGACTTTTCATGAAGAAAACGACTTTTAATAGAAAGCAGTGCCTCATCTAAAATCTTATCACAGATTTTACATCAGATTGTGATGCTGAAATTTCAGATAATCAGAATGTTTCTGCAGCTTGATGTCAAAGATCACGTGGTCTCCCAGTTCACTTAAAGCTCAACCAAAACAGTTACACTGGCAGCAGATGATAAGTCAACATCATCTTTCCTCTCTCTGACTCTAAACAAAGCCATGTCTGAGGCGACCGGCTGCATATTCACCTCTTTAATTAACAAAGTGTGCCAGTTGAGGCCAGTTTCAGCTCTCCGTGCCATCAAGTGCACGCATCTTTTGTGAGGAGGGTTCGAGTTTATCGAAGCTGACAGACAGTAGTTAGCTAATGCTTCGCGCATTGTGCAACTAGGTTGATCCCTTTTCTCTAATTATTGAAGGTTGTGTAACATCCAGTCCGGGCTTGCCAGCCGACTCTGCCCTCTTATGCACTGACAGCTCTGTCGACGTCTCCAGAGTCCACTGCGCTGTTGCAACAAGCCGCCCAAGAATGCTGCTGCATGGCATTGCATCAGAGTTAATCATCCTTTCTCAATAGCACTTCAGATATTACCTTACCGGTAACACCTAACTTTAACTCCCCCGCTTACGATTTGTAAGCTATATAAATAACTAATAAATGGGTTACAACACACTGTAATAGTTGCAAGCAGATAAAAGTGTTTGTCCATCTTCTTGTCAACAATCATAACTTTTCCATCAAGCCTGCAGTAGTAGCTGTAAGTAGATATAAGCTTATTTTCCAAGTGTTTATTAATGTTTTGTATTTGAGTCAACAATTCTAACTTCTCCAATGAAGATTTAATATTATCACAACTGTCTTTACATTATCGTGTTATAAACGATTTATTAGTTGTTGCATACCGCTAATAAATGCTAATGTGTTACCCAGTTCTCAGTGGTTTTAAAAAGGGTTAAAGTGTGTTTGTGCCTTTATTCCACTTGAAGGGGAACTTCCTTGAGAGGCACTCGAGGAAACACATGAATTGTTCTCGCTTTGCCGCGTCTCCACGCTGAAAAGTGCTGGTGTGTTCCTCCTCTGTGTCCACAGGCATGTTAGCATGTGATGCTAATGGGCTGTGTTTCCGCCCCGGGAGGAATGCGTAAATACTTAACAGCGGCAGTCCTGGAGGCTGCCCCAGCTCCGAGGGAGAGTCATGGGGTAAACACAGCCCAGCCCTGCAGCCTTAACACTCACTGCAATCAAATATGAGTCACATGCTTCAACAGCTCAGTGTGCGCTGACCGGGGCAGCCCATTGTTTTTAGCAACACTGCCTCTTTAATAAAGGAGAATCAACACTTAATGGTAGGGCTTATGGCCGTGCCACACATGCCGGGTCTTATGGTTCATCAGTCCTGGGTCCTCCGAGCCACAGCAATGGCGTGCAATGTGACAGCGCCGTCTCTGTGGGGATGATGCAGTGCTGTGCTACGGCCTTGACAGGGGTGTAATTGGTTTGTTCGGCTCGGGAGCGTCTTCCTACAGGCCTCCACGCAGTCGTGTAGTGCTGCAACTGCTGACTTACCCGGAGTCACGAGGAACTCCAAAGTGGGCTAATATGAGAATTTTTCACGGCTCGATTATTCACTGTCCAAAAGCCAGAGGAGTGTTTTTTTTTTTTTTTTTTTTAAATGGGCTGTGATTCATTGTAACTTTGACACATCTTCTGTGTGTAGTGCAGTTTCTCCCTCCTCAATGATGTAGGTGATACTCACTTTTTCTGCTGTGCTCTCCCACGCTTTCATAGTCTGAATGCCCTGATGCACAGTCACCAGCATCATAAGCACTACAGTCAAACGCCTCTTCCCTCTTTTACTTTTCTTCCACCAGCAGCTGTCTGTCTTATTTGAATATGTGGGCAGACATAAATCGACACCACTTTTCTGACAAGTCACTTCATATGAAGGGTTTATAGGGTGTAACTGATGGCTGTTTTAATTGTGCATAAATCCATTAATTAGGGCTGCAACTATAGATTACTTTCATTGTTAAGTAACTTTGTAGTCCATAAATTGTCAGAAAAGTGTAAAAGTAGCCTGTCGTGATCACCTTTCAGTCTTACAAAAAACCCAAAAGTACCTCTTTGAATGTCCAGTTGAACCAAAACCAAAGAAACTCATTTTAAAATGATATAAAACAGAGAAAAGCAGCAAACTCTCACGTTTGTGTAGCTGGGATCAAGTATTGCTGCAAGATAAACAACTTAATCGACAACTTTCAGCACGTTTCAGCATTACATCAGAAAAGCATAATGCGCTTCAGATTAGTAATAGATCTGTAATAAGCCGGCATTTGGGTTGCCAGGTTGCATAAAATCCCTCTGTCTGGTGTTTATCCTTTCTCAGATAGCACAGTTATAAATGTTTGTAATCTATTACTAAATGCTTGTCATAATAAGCCATAAAGTCTGCAGTTACACGTGTTATTATGGGGTTTGAGTTAGATGAGAAGACAGATACCACTTTCATGTCTGTATGGTAAACAGCTAGCAGTCGCTTAGCTTAGCATAAAGACTAGCAAACAGCTAGCGTGACTCTGAAGGTCATTAATTAACATCTTGTACAAAAACTAAAGTGTAAAAACAGTCAAAAATACAATCTGGCATGTGGCTGATGAGTTTTGAGGCAGGCTATCTGTCTCCTCCTGCGTCCAGTTTTTATGCTAAGCTAAGCTAACTGTCTAATGGCTTTAGCTCCATATTTATGGTACAGATATGGGAGTGGTGTCAGTCTTTCCAGTGTCTTGCTGGTGGATAAAGACCTGCCAGAGGAATCTTTTCCAGCCTTGCAAACCCAAAGTTGTTTTGATTAATGGCCGATAACTGACTATAAAACGCAAAGAACAGATGCATCAACATGTGGTAATCTAGGCCACTTCTCCCCTTTAAACACATGATGAATCCACTTCTGTCCATTGTGCGTGCAGCCATGCAGAGGGACGTATAGAGAGGCACTTTGGCTGCTCTGACAGGGCGTTTCTTAAAGGGCTAAATGGAGCTGTGTTGTTGCATTGGTGCTCAATGCTGTGTGTAAGTCTGCCACTTGAGGCAGCTGGGGCTTTGTGTCTCAGTGGGCATCTGTATCTGAATGGGAGCAGTGCCATGGATGGCTGATGAATGACTGTGTGTTCATTACCATCTCCGTCCCTCAGTCCCATGACAGAGACATTCACAGTCCCCCGCAGGTGTCTGAAGGCTGCACAGGCATCCTGGGTCCAGATCCGGAGAGTTCGGGGGGACTCTGCTGTCCCATCCTTCTCTGACGACAACGGCGGCCAGTGAGCTGCACACACAGAGATGCTGTGTTTAGCTGAGTGAAAGCCCTCAGGCCTCCGCTCTGTGAAGGCCTCTTAGAGCTGTGCACTGAGGCTGCTGTCAGCTGATGTATTTGGGGTGACGGAGCTGGAAGGAGCCCAGTAAATTTTAACACATCAATGCATAGAAGGAGCCGCTCGCTCGGAGAAGAGAGGCACGTGCAGAGAAAAGAAATGCGAGAGATACGGCAGCATTTGTCTGGGAAAAGAACAGTCAGTGCTCTATATTCTGCCTAAACGGACCTATGCTGCTGTGATGTGCAGTACCTGTAAAGTCAAGAGACAATCAAGTTGTGCCACCCACTCGCGTCTCTTATTCTAGCAGCACTGTTTGGTAACTAAATGTTCCTGAACGCTACACATCATCACACTCACGGACTTTGGAACTATGACTGTATGAAAAGTCATTGATCTTTAAAGTTTAACATGTTTACTTCCTGCTGCTTCAAACGCATTACTTTCTGAATTAGAAACAGAAACAGACCCCTGTCTGAGGTGTTTTTTTTTTATCAAAATGTGGACTTTGACTCGTGGAGTTTGGTTCAGTTTATGTATTATGAAGTACAGCTGCAGCTAGCAGTTATATAAACGTTGTATCTTTAAAATACTTTGCCTGTACGGTAACAGACATAGTTTAAAATGACAAAGATGAGATATTCAGTTAGCTTGTTTCATCTAAAAACAGTCTAAAACCCAAAGATATTCAGTGTACAAAACATTTGAAACAGAGAAAATCAGCAGATTCTCAGACTAATCAATCAGTCAATGACATGTTTGTTAAAAAAACGATTAATCAGTCATCTGAAAAGTTGCTAAATTTTGTGTCAGCTCTCGTATGAAGGATGACATTTGAACTTGGATGCACATTAAAGTAACTGCACTAAGCTGAAAATGAAAGCCTGAGAAAGTAATCCAAACAAACAACAGGAAACGACCCTAAATCACAGTGTTTCATGGGTGTAAGGAAATGGATGTTGACATTCAATAGCTGGTAATTACCCATGTTTAGAAAAGCTAGCATGAAAAAAGTCAAACTGCAGTTTTCACCCACAACCTGTTTTAAAATGAGTGTGCTCTCACTTTGGATAAACACCAGAGCGGGGAGATTATTACAGGCAAACATCACAGCTTTTCTTATTAACACCAGGACAAATGACGCGTGAGCCCACGTGACTTTCTTTCCCACGATGGTTCGAAGTAAAGAAAACAAACAAAGTGCAGCATGTTGCTTCTTTGTGGCTTTGACGGACACAAAGACACTTTCAGGGGAAACTTGCTGAACTTAATACCCTCGCTGCTGTCATTTCTGATTTTGCTCTGAAAGGTTTGCTCTCCCTCCGCGGAGCTCCGTCACCCAGAGAGAGGCAGACGGACAGATGTTAGCTGGCCGGTTTCAGGATAAAGTAATCGAGGCGAATCTCCTGGGAGGAAGCTGAGAGGCTTTAGAGATGCAGCTGTGATGATGACATTGCTGAGGGAAAGTGCCCCGACCATTTCACACAGCTGCAGAGGTCCCCCACCGCAGACGAGCCATGTTGTCATGACGCTCTGCACGGTGACAGCTGTTTGCGTGAATGTAAAGGAGCGAGAGCGGGCGCTCGTGTCAGGATGAAACTCTCAGAAGTTGCAGGGGCGCTTTAAAACTCTTAGGTGGATTTTCTCGTCGAGATGTTGCGGCCTCTCGTCGTGACGGTGCAGCTCTCCACGCGTCACTTTCAGGTCATCTGTCTGCTGCGAGGGCGTTTATTAGTGGCAGCCAGTTCAAGCATAATTCATCGCTTTTGAAAGACTCTCGAAAGTGACTGATTTTATTTGATCCACACTTGCAAAAACAGCCTTGAGAGTTCAGCCAGCTGCAGCTTCAGACAAGAATACATCCCAAATGCTCCCACTTGTTCATTTCGGAGCGCTCTAGTTGACTTCTGCGTGAACCGTGACTGCTTGGACGAATCAGTGACCGCGCATCGTGTCACCTATCACCCTGCGTGGTCGAGAAACGATGTGAGCGTTTAGACGAAGGCAGTTTGTGGTTTATAGAAAGTGTTTAAGGTGTGACTCAGCCTCCACACACCTGAACAACTTCAAATGACTGCAATTACTGCTTGACTTTACATGAAGAGCAGGTGCTTTGGTTGTGAATGAAGCATTTTATCCCCCGGCTTTTGTTGTTTCTTGTCAAAAAGAAGCCAAAGATTGTGGAGCAGATGCTTGTTTAGCAGGTTGAACTTTGGGTTTTGATTGGCACATTCAAAACTACAAAGGTGGTTAAAGTAAATTCATGGTTTGATAGAACTCTGGTGTTATGTTGTGTAGCTTCGACTGTCATTTCTACTGCTTATGATGACGTTTAATCACCACGTTAGCTGCTGAGATCTGAAGAAGAGTTATCATGTCAGCGACAGCCTATTTATGCAAAGTTTGCTAACATTAGCTATTATTAGCCACTGCAAGATACTGCTCCTACCAGACTGAGTGAGGTTGTGTCAACAAAACTACGTAGAATTGAGCAACTTTTCATTTCTAAGAAGAAGAGTGTTTTATTTCCTCTTGCAGAAGTCACACAATCTCACCTTAAAGTCGAGGTTAAAATGTCAGCTATGGCAAGTACGGCAGGTTTGAGCCAGAAAATCAGTCTGTTGACGTAAACAAGAGACTGTTTGGGTAATAATTTAACCGTTCACCTTCGTTTTCTCTTCCAATTAAGTTAAACTATCCAGGAGACCCTTTTCATGTCTGAACTTCTTTTTAAGTATACCGCTGTGTTCCCAGATCACAGCAGTTAACTTAGTGAGTACAATTTTATTAATATGACTGATGGCCTAAGTTGTTAGATCTGAGGTGCGTGGGCTGTATTTGGTGAATGTATTACTTCCTGGGTATTAATGCGATTTCTATTCATATCCTTAAAGCAAATGACCAATAAATGAGCAGCAGCAGTGTGGATGCAGCCCTTTAAGAGCCAGACATGCCTCAACTTGCCCTCCTCTATAAGAGCTCCTTTAAAATGAATCTCCCAGCTTTTGGGCCAAACAAAGACGGAAAACATTCCAGCTATGCAGCGAAGTACCTTGCCCCTCACGCAGCGAGCATGCTGGGACCAAGCCACCAAACCCAGCCCTGCTGCTGCTGCTGGACTCCAGCCAGTTGGCCCAGATCTGAAAAGCATGGCTAGTGCTTACATGTGCCCGGGTATGCATGCTATGTGAAAGAGCTTAGATAAAGGTATATTTATCAGAACACATACATGCTCTGCTGCCCGTTCCCACTGCTGTCTGAGCCCCTCCACAAGCGCGTAATGAGGGTTTGTTGCTGGGGTGTTAAACAGCAGATATTTTAAGGGTTTTTTTTTTCAAAACCATTTCAGTGCTTAGTCTGGCTTCATCTGCGCTGTGCTCCCTATTTTATTAACTGACCCCCCCCCCCACCGCCCAGTACACAGGTCAGTGAACCAGCTAGAAAGCCGACAGACCCAGTGTGCATATGCATGCAGCAACACACATGTTCAAATTCCCACAGAAATTATTCCAGCAGGGCGATCTTTGTTTTTCTGATTTGCATCAAGCGTTGCTTTTGTGAGCACAATGTGCAGAACTGGATTTCCAAAACGGGATGTTAGAAGAGCTCCTGTCCAAAGAATGCAGAGTCAGACACCACCAAGCCCACATTAGGGCCCACTAGTTGATTAGTCTCAAATGAACTGGCAGCTATTTTGCCAATCAGTTAACTTGCTTTTCTTTTTCTTATCTGATCCGATCTTTGGTTTTTGGACTGTTGGTTGGACAAAAGATACTGTTTTATAACAGGCATGTTTCACTATTTTCTGACATTTTATAATAGGCCGATTCATTTAATTGATAAAATAATGAAAAGAGTTGTTGCTGAGCTGCAACCCTGCAAGCAGCAAGCTCTTCAGTTTTCTTGCAACCAAGTCAAATTGATGATTGTAACAGAAGTAATGTTAATTACTAGAAAGCATACATTGAACGAGAAAAGTGCTTTTACACTATATTTGCAGTATATACCAATATATTAGCGGTATTAGCCGTCGGAGGTGAGATGCTCCTGTGACGCTCGGGCAGAGACCTTGTGGCGGAGTTGTCTTCATCGTCGCATGCAGCCGAGTGGCCGCTGCATTGGTGGCTGAGCTGACATGCAGGCATGTGAGGAATCTGTGTCTGAGGTCTGAAAGGCGAGCAGCTGGAAGCGAAGCAGAGAGCGCGGGGAAGTGGGCGGCTTGCTGCCGAGACACCTGTCCTCAGTGAAAGGCTCCTCTGTAGAGCTGAACAGGTGTCGCAGAGCAGTTAAGCCCTTCACTTGAAGCAAACACTCTGAATTATAGTCATTTATCCACTGGGGCCGCATCAATGTTAAGGTCATTGCCCAGTTGCCCCTCAGCCTTTCCGCCCTTTTTTTCCCCCAGCGATGAAGGCTTCCTTCCTGCCAAGACTCTTCCTCTCATCAGCTGGTCTGTTTACTGTGGTGGTCCTTTAACCAAACAGCTCAATGACCCATCAAGTACACTAACTCTCTTGTATCTCTTGCTCTCGCTCGCAGCTCATTCTCACATATGTCAACACAGCGTTAATGCGCTGAACCTCCGTCTTCCTCCCTCTGCACAAGCAAACTATTGATCCCATGAAAGAGAGCCGTGCAGGAAGTCGCTCTGTCAGGTGCACGTCCGGATGGATCATTCAGTCAACTTCTTCAGGATGAAGGAGCGCTTGTTTTCATAGACTTCCTCAGCCCACCAACCACGGAAATGGTCCCGGATCGGCTGATTGTGGGGGTAGATTAATAAGCGGGACACCTCACCTGGCAACTAATGATTATTTTAATTATGGATTAATGTGCAGATGACTTTCCCAAGTAATCACTTCATTGTCTGGACTATAAAATATCAGAAAAGAGTAAAAAAAAAAAAAAAATTATCTGGTCAATCGCACGCCACTTGTTGCAGAATATAACTCTAAAGACATAAACAGCTGAGTGGTTCTCACATTGTAGCTTAAAGCATTGCATATAGTTTAGCAGACGGAGGAATAGGTGACATCTCTACTCGCTGCCAGTTCCTCTCTGTGTTTTCATCTTTGCTCCTCTGCTGCTCTTTTATGCACTGATTGAAAAATCTTGTCATTTATCTCATTGTTGCTCCCAGCAACAGGGGCAGGTTGAAGAATTCACGCTAGGCGAACAATGCAGCCGAGGCGTTTTGAAACAAAAGGAGGCGTTTTGACGTCAGCACCTCGCCTCTCTGAACAAAGAAATCGCATCCACAAAGCAGAGAAGTGGACAACCGCAGGAGGCGCGGCTCTGAGCTGGCTCACAGTCAGTCAGAGGAGGGCACGTCCAGGCCGGGGGCGGGTTGCTGTATTGTTCTGGATGTTATCTACTTGTACTCTTCACAGATTCAGACTGATAAGAGAGAACAGGAGTCAGAGCATGTCTGAGATGCGATTATAGCAGCTGATAATAGAAGCAGTGAGCAGCGATTGTTTATTTTTTGTGAATTAGTGCATGTGTATGCTCATTGTCTGCCAACTGTTCCCTGGCACACACACACACACCTAAAAAGCCCTCACCTTCCCTCCCGGTTACCATGGACACAAAAGCACAGGACCTAAAATTGTCACTGCCAATGATGTGCACACCTCACAAACTGACAAATCAGGAAAAGGAGCTTTTCGGCTCGCAGTTCAATGGAAATGCAAATGAGCCGGAAGCAGCGATTCATGTTATATAACGCAGTTTTCTCTTTGGATATCTGAGGGGAAAGTGAGGCATCAATATGACAACTTTTTGAAGGTAAGCAGCGTCGAGGTAGAAAGTAAAGACGAGGCTGAGAGGAGCAAAAGTTTGCAGCTTCCTGCCTGAGAGGAACACAAGTGACTCATGACACATCAGACTCATGGCTGCGCTTCCCGCACGCCGCTGTGATAACGGTGAATCACAGCGAGGCAGGTCACAGACTTTGACAAGGGAAAATCCAAATCATTATCTCCACTCTGCACCGTCTTCACTTCGCCTTGGCCTCAGACACTCAGGCAGAGTTCAAGTGATGCAGAAACTAATGTGAACTTATCAGTTTCACAACATTTGACTCCAACAATCAATGAGGTTGAGTCATTGTGCCGACACGTAGAAAACAGTTTGTACCCCTCATGATTCTGCAGGATCGGATCCCTCCACCTTCACCTAATTAATGGGTGCGCCACCGAGGGCATTGCACATTTTTTTCCGAAGGTGTTCTTGTGGGATTGGACTAAAATAACTCCCTCACACAGCAAAGCTGATAATGGTTTACCCACACCTGCTATCTCGTGCACACATAACAGGTCAGCTTGAGAGGTGTGTGTGTGAGTGTGTCGTACTTATCTTTGAAGGGCAGTAAAGAAAAAGACAGCTGGTTAATGACTGCAGAGCAGCTCTTTCTGGTGTTACCAGCAGTTTGATAAGAGTTTGTGTTCAAAGCACCAAACCAGCGCTGGCAGCGAGCCACTGATGAGAAACAGTGATGGATGATCCGTGTTTCTAGAGTTACACACAAATCAAGTTTCCATCCACATACAGCGCAGATTTTGACCAAATTTCCAACAGAAAATGTGCATTAATGCGCGTTTCCATCAACAACCTTCGTTGAGAGCGTTGACATGAACAGTTGGTGGCACTAATTTCCCAGTCGACTTTTGATTGTCCCACATTTCCACTTGGACGTCTTGGAAAATGGACATCAAAACAGATGGGTGGGAACTCACAGATGCAGCACAATTAAAAGATGTGACATTTACTTTTGAAACTGGATCATTTAATCACATTTTTTAGCATCTTTAACAAGCAAGCATTCATTTAAAACCAATAAAAGCAGGTCGATTGTCAGCAGGACCGCAGATTTTTTTTGTTTTTCATTTCCTTTTCCGGTGCACGGGGTGAACAGGTGCAGGTTAATTAGATCTGTCGCCCACAAGATGTGACTGGGCGCAGGGATTATCTGCGCTGCCCACCTGCTGCTGTTGGTTGCGGTGGAGGCGATGCAGAAATGAGGTGAGATAATCTGCTCATTCTCTTCTTGGACCTGATATCAAAAGTTATTGTGGTTTGTTTTTCCTGTAAAATTGCAGCATGGTTGCAGACACTGTGTTGTTTTCCCTCTCAGCTTGTTTACAACTCACTTTTGCTCCACATATTTTCAAAGAAGTGACAGTCACTAAAAGAATAGTCATAATTGAAGGGTGATGAGAGCTGTGTTTCTCTGAGGCCCTTTCCCTGGGGGGCACACAGTAGATCTGCGTGCATTAAAAACAACTGTCTTCTTTGTCTGCTGTTGGCTTTGGCATTGAGAGAAGACGCTCATAAACAAGTGAAGTAGTCTGCGTAGGAATTGCTATAAAATGTGATTCACAATGTGAGCAAGCAAAGCAGCAGCTCGCCTCGGCTGGTGCCATGAGCTCATGTGTCTATAGGTGCTGCTAAATCGTGAAACTTTACCTCTAAGTGGCCTCTGATTGATGCCTTGCCTCTGGTGGCTGAGAGTGGAGTAAATTCTCTTAAAGAGAAACTGTCCCTCTTGGCTTCTTGGCTGGGTGAAACAGATCTTGGTGGTTTTGGGACTCATAAAACAAACCCCACGGAGAGCAAAAGGAGGTCGTAACGCTGTGATAATGAGTCGTTAAGACCAGCTAAAAAGCCATTGGCACATTCCTCTTCATTCTTCCACAGGAGTTGAGACTGTCTTGGCAAAAAAATAAGCATTTTGACACATAATTCACACTGAAATCCACACCTTGTAGTTTAGGCAGCGTCCTGTGACTGATCCTACTACGGGATGACCTCGTGCACAGCGTCTTAATTGGTTAAAGGAGCATGAAACCTCTGGAAGTAAAATCCTTTTTTAAAATTTAATGGCTGTTTAACACAAGGGCCTTGTGGGATTTTGTGTCAGGATTGATTTTTTTTTACTACTTTTATTAGTACTGTGAGGGAGGATAGCAGTGAGACTCCATTAAAATCCTGTCTTGACTGATGGAGGTTTCATATTGCAAGGTTGCACCTGGCGTCTGGATGCTTGAACAGCAACTTTCCTGATTTATAAATCTTGTGGGAATCTCATGTAAAGGACAGATTTATCTGCTACAATCAGGGGATTAACTTCACCTGCCTATCAATCATCTGTAATAATCTGGCCATCAACAATACCTTAGTTCAGTCAGAAGTTCATGAAAAGATATAAAATACCTCCTGAAACCAGAGGAATACTTTGACATTTTGGGAAATTCACACTCTTGGCAAGTTAGATAATATCCATCCTCCATATCTGTCGCTACATATAAAGCTAATGTTACAGCCAGCAGCTGGTTATCTTACCATAGCTTAGCATAAAGATTGGAAACAGTTTTTTTATATGGATTAAACCATTTTGTTTCCAAATGATTGCATTCTGTTTTTATTTACGCTTTAGCACCATTGGGCAATGCTAAGCGAGCGGTTTATATAATTCAGCTGAACGGTTGCTGGCTACACTTCATATTTAACAGGCACATATGAGAGCGACACCAATGTTTTCATTTAGCTCTCAGCAAAAACACAAATAAGCATGTTTCCCAAAATGTCAAACTGTTGCTTTAAGTTTGGATAAACATCATGTGCAGATTAAAGAGGAAAATTAGCAGCATGGAATTGTGTAAACTCGGAGCTGACGGATAACAGAAGCTACCTCAAACTGAACACCTATTTTCTGGATGACACACCTTATTATTGCCGAATTCACATACTGATTGAAAATGCGTAACATCCATTTTCTCGTATTTTGATAGACAGCTTGTACAATAGCCCGAAGCGCATGCTGCTTCCACACATAATCTGTATTAGCGCTGCGATTTCATGCTGTGCTTCTTGATGATTGTGACTGCAATAGCTGATTCATTAATGCTGTTTGAAGGCGACTGTGTCTAGTACTCCTTTTCCAATGCCATATGCATACCGTTGGCAGGCTGCTCTGCTTTTAATAGGCCAGGCAATGCCTTGGCAATCTCAGCGCCCCTCCGTCCACTGCAGGCATTCCACAGGATTAGCGTGGCAGCTCCTCGAAGCCGGCCGCCATCGCTGCAGATCGCCCTTTTGAGCAGAAATCTGCCCTCTGAAGCCGAGCTAAAATTAGAGCAGCCATCTGTGATTAAAACAACTAAAATTCACACGTGCCTGGAGAAATTTATGGCTCGTAACTGCTTCCATTTGGGCTGAGTTGGTGAATAACAGTTGATCTCTCTCTTGTTCTTTCGCATCATTTCAGTCTTCGCCAGCGTGTGACTGTGTGTAGTAAAATGGAGAGTGGGGTATTTCTCACCTACTGCAACCTTGACAGCAGCTTTTAGCACTTTTCCACAGACCAGTAGGTCCTTCTCACATGCGCGACATGTTAAAGCTCAGGACTTTCATTGATCTCCGGGCGCAGTCCTCCACCCACCCCGCCCCTCCACAAACCACCCTTCAACCAGATCAAACGTAAAGCATCTCCTTTCAAGCCCTCCTTTCCTTTCATGTACGCAGTGCAGGCCCTCGTGCGTGTGGCTACGCCTCCGTTATGGTGGTCTCTTTTTTTGCTGTGTACTGTGTGGGTGAGGGTGACTGCACTCATGCATGCATGAGCTCAGCCCCCTGTACGACTGATGGGACAGACGTATTTCTCTCAGCCCCCCCACCCTGTGCCCAGATCAGCAGCAGTTAATGAAAGTGGATTGATTTTCCTGTACCTCCTGCACACAGCGTATAATCTGGGGGGTGAAATCGACCAGGAAAACAAAAGATCCTACAGCATTCTATTACATTTGCAGTTTTATTTATTTGATTGCCGGCCAAGCGCAGTAAAAAACGATCTGTCTTGGTATGAAACGGCATAACTGGGACTGAAAGCCATATAATTTCAATCAGTTCATCCAACCGGGCGATAAGTAGTTTGACATTTTAGGAAATATGCTTTTTTTTTTTTCTTTCTTACCAAAAGTTTGATGTGAAGATTGACACCACTCATATTTCTATATGGTACTGTAAAGCTAACAGGCAGTTAGCTTAGCTTAGCACAAAGTCTGGAAAGAGGGGGAAGCATTAATACATTAAACTGTACACATGACAACATGTTAAAACAAACAAACTATAAAAAAGACAATGTTTATTACCTGTGAGCAGAGTCAAGTTTTTCTCCCTGTTTCCAGTCTTCATGCTAAGCTAATTATGGAGTCTTAGCAAAGGTAATTGGCTGCTGGCGGTCGTTCCTTGAATATTCAGCTAAACTCTTAACATCACATGTGCACATTTTGTGAATACCGTTCTTGTCAAGACTTTTATACTGGGCAGGTGATGTCTGCCAGATATAATGCTACCACCTGCAGCCAGTTAGCTTAGCACAAAGACTTGAATCAGGGAGAAACAGCTAGCCTGTCTCTATTTAAAGGGAGGAAAATCCACCTTTAAAGCTCACTAATTAACTTGTTTGTTTAATCTGTGTAAAAACATTCAGATAGTGCCAGGCTTGCAGTTTCCAGACATGAGATTGGCATCAATCTTCTCATGGAAGTCCCTGAAAAGCAGCGAGTAACCTTATTTCCCCAATTATTCCTCTAAATTTCTATCATATCATCAAGTTGAATTTATGAAGGCTGTAAATATCTAAAGGCAACAGAAAGAAACAAAGATGAGCTGGATTAACATTTCATGATATAACCCTCCCCTCTCTGATGAGGACTCCATGTCAAAGCCTGATCGCACTGATGGAAGGAGACAGTGCGAGGGGATTATAAATACTTGCAAGCGCTGTCTCCCCTCCTCACACACTTAAGGATGGATTATGGCATCTCACAGGCTTGCGCTCAGCCTACAGATGGCTGCTCCTCCTCCCTCTGACCCTCCCTCCACCTATTCATCCATCCTTCCTTCCTTCCTCTCCCCCCTCTCCTCCTCTTACTCTGTTTTTGTGTCCCGCTCGTCCTCTGGCAGGTGGCTCTTTCCTCCGCGGTTTGCTATCATGGCAGCGTGTCTGTGTCGCACCTCTGGCGATTTGATGAGTCGTTGTCTAATTGCTCACAAATTCAAACCAACTGATTTCGCCTCAGCAGTTTCTCAGAGCTGCTTTTAAAGTCACGCAAGCACATATTTCCATCCAGGAAATGTGGGTCTGCTTTAAGGAAAGAGCTAAATAAACTCATAAGAACATGACAGTGTGTAAATATTTGGGGCAGGACAGTATTTGTGCAGGAGCAGGGTATTTTAATGGCACGGGTTACATCCAATACTTTGCAGTATATTCATAATGTTCATATTGCAGTCTCAATATAGTATTCAGTATATATTTCTTTGATAACTGTCCAGTCTTTCTGTGTTGTTAGAGTTTGCCTGCAGCCACATCTGTGTGATGCTTTTGTGCTGGCAGCCAAAAGTGTTTTAAAGAGATATTCGTCCTGCGCCAAAAGATTATATGGGATTTTGCAGGTATAATGTAACGAATGAATCAACTTGGATTTTGGGTTGTTGTCAAGTATAAATCAGCTCCGTCAGAGTTCTTAAACAACATACAGTACGCAGTCATATTACTTTTTATCTGCCGCCAGTGCTTGTGCAAAGCTGACATTTAAGAAAAACAAACTAGGAATTTGTTAACCTTTGGAAGCTTTATAGCTGTGTGAACTCGCTCACAGATGGCTCGTGCTCACAAATGTCAGCACGGTGAGGTGAACTGCAAGGAGGAATGAATATCATTACATAAGCGATGATGGCATGAGCGAGGATGGCCTCAGGTGTCCTGACCGTCAGGATCTGCAGTGTGTGTTTGTGCGGTCGTAAAATTATCTCTGCGTAGGAATATTACAAAGGAGAGGAAACAAAATCCCAGCAGCATCAAAACCTGCTTTCTTTTGTTCACGTTTTGTAGGTGGTGTCAGTGTAGATCACACTAAAAGCATCGTTTTAATGGTTTTTCTATCTTGGTCCACATTTGGTCCCAGCGAGTGTGTTACATGGGGTGCTGGAGATGAAGCCAGGGAAAGAGGCCAGACATCCACCCACACACACACACACTGTACACTCTCATAGTAGTGCCTTTCTTCTACTTGCATCATTTTTTTAATTTTTTTTTTTTTTTTTGGGCAGTTTTGGCAAAGCGGCAAAATAAAAAATAGTATTCGTCTGGATAAGGAAGCATAAAACTGAGATTTTAAACTACACTTAAAAGTTCTGATTTATATGAATCAGCCTGCGTTTAATCGCCACAGGAAGCTGTTTAATTTTGCGCCTGTCTTTCTAAGGTTGTCTGACACTGAGTCAGATGTAATTTATTTCTGCCTTGTTGACGACCATGACCTGCACTCTGTCAGCCATTGTTACTTAATATGAAACAGCTGTCAGTGGCTGTTAGTGACGAGCAAAGGAAGTCAGACGGGATTTTACAGGTGTCACATTATGGACAAGCGTCTGCTGAAGTCAACAAACAGGTTCCTGAAATCTATCAGAAACTTTAGTGTAGAAATGTGTTTAAGGAAATAATGTCCTCTGTGCAGCAGAGTAGAATTAACAGGTCAGTTAAGAATTAGCCTCTGTGCTTTTTGGAGAATTCAAATGATAAATAAAGTCAAAATTTGAGTGTTTCATTCAAATTTACTGACTTTCCTTTCTCAAATGAATTGCTCTATTAGCCGCTGGTGGGGGAAAAAAAACCTAATTACTGAAATACTAAATCATACTGGACTAATATTCATCAGATGACCTTGTGTTTGGTGAAATATGGTCAGTAATTAATGACTATAGAGTAAGGACAGAGCACATTGGAACAAGATTAAGCCCGTAGATGACCTTTAAATTACAGGAAGATGGCAGGTTGTACCGGTCCCATAAAATAGAGAAGAATATCCTCTTTTCAGTCTCTCCTCCTAAGGATTTAAGTATCCACCACGTAACTGGCTGAAAGGCTTTGCAAGGTGACCAACAATAAACTATACAAAAAGACGTCTGTTATCCTGCAAGACTTCGAGTCTAACTTGCTTTAGTTTTTTTGAATCAACAGATGATCGTAATATTCACCAGTTCCAACCTTGGATTAGTGTTTTATATACTTACAAAACATCTTATGCCAATACTCACTAACCAATAACAGTAGCTGTCTATGATTACCTACTGTGACGCACTGTATTCTGTCACATGCAGGGTTCTAAATTAACACCCGCCAACCCGCCAAATGCGGGTTAAAATTCATATTGGCGGGTGTAAATAAAAACTTACTAGCCAATTTGGCCGGTAATGCATTAGGCAATCATGTCAGTCAGAGCCGCTCTACAGTTCTTGGTCATTTGTCCCCCTGACAGTCCGTCCTACAGTTCCCATGAACACTGTCGTAATGCTACGTGATGACGTACAAAACGCCCATTGGCTGTGCGCAAGCACACTACAGTTTGTAGTGCAACCGGCGCGAGAAACCACGGAAACGCAAACACGAAGAAGAAGAAGAAGAAGAATGAACGGCGGCGTATAAACTGTAAAAAAGGAGAGTGAGCTAGCTAAAAGTAAAAAGTAAAGTTAAACTAAATGCTGCGGTGGTTGGGACAGACGTCTGGGGGGAGAAGAGGAAGGAGGCAGGGGATGAGAATGTCGACAAAGCGTGCGAAACGAAGAAAAGAAAGTTTAACGCTAAATGGTTGACAGGTCGTGAATGGCTTGAGTTTGATCACGAAAATGCCGTCATGTTTTGTAAGGATTGCCGCATGTACACGAAAGAAAAAAACAAGACGAATAATTTTGTGGTGGGGACTAATAATTTTAAAGTGGAGGCAGTAAAGGACCATGAGAATGCCCGAAGTCATCAGGAGAGCCGAAGGAGTCTGCAGTACTGACTGCTGCACTGTTTGTGTTTTCTAGTTGTACATACATAATTCAATTTATTACCAATGCAATTTTTTGCAAGTGTTTAAGTCATGGCTGTTACTTATATATATATTTCTTATTAAAGAAGGAAAGCAGAAACACTTTAAGTTGAAAGGAAAAATACATTTTATTAGGAATGTAATGATACTAAATACTGGAAAAATGTATTTTAGAAAATAATAAATCTGACAGCATTTTTTGTTTGTATAAATTAAATATTTGCACTTTCTGTTTATATTTTGTTTCATGTGTTGTACTTTCTGTGCATTTTTCATGCCAATAATGTAAATAAAATGATCAAATGCATTCAGTGGCACTCATAATCTCTCTTATTTTCACCGGGAAAAAATTTGGCTAGTGGAAATTCTGATTGGCTGGTAACTTTAGAAGATCACCAGCCACATTGGCTGGTGATCAAAAAAGTTAATTTAGAACCCTGGTCACATGTTAAGTTAAATGCTGACATCAACATGTTCACCTGCTCACAATGACAGTGCTAACATGCTGATGTGTGGCTAGGAGGTATAAAGTTTATTATGTAGTTTAGCATTTAAGCATGCTAATGTTAGCTTATGCCCCACTGGTACCATATGAGATGGGCTGCCCAGTGGAGACAGAGACTTTGGTTATTTAGCGTTAGATATTGGAAGAGATGACCACGAGCTGTAATTCAGCATAGTAGCAGGTGACTCGTTCGTAGACATTAGCACTGCCTTCATATTACTAGTAGCACAAGACAATGTCACCGCAAACGTCGGAGGGGGCTTATGCACATACAGCAAACCCCAGGTACAGACAGCTTATCTTGTCAGTATTAAATCCCACACAAGAAGCTGTCACAGCATCATTCGTGTGGATGTCCCACACAGGAAGCCTGTGAAGGTGTAGTCAATCCACCTGTGGGCGGGTGTGTCATCACACTCCTGTGAAAGTAGGAGCTGCTCCTCCCTTTTCAGACAAACAGAGAGCTCGACTGAAAGGCAAAGCAGCCGTGGGCGAAGGGAGCTCTGCGCTCACGGTGTATCGGGTTCCATAGGTGGAAACACCACCAGCCTCCGCCCCCGTCAGTCGAACTTATTTAGGGGCCACTTTAGTCAGCGCTGACCACTAACATTAGAGTTAATCCAGCAAGTCGTGAGGATGAGAGAAGAAGCTTCCGCAAGCCAAACACCTTCTGCAGCCTCATAGTCGAGGCGGTGAGTGCAAGTGGTTTTAAAGAGGGATTTTCAGGCAGTGTGAGAGCCTGCAGGGGCTGCTGGGAGGGGTCCTTACACCTTTAAGCTGTGACCCAATTCCATAAGGACTAAAACTTTTATGCAAAATTAACAATGCAGAAAGATGACAGCCCAGTGCTAAATTAATTTTCTTCTGGAGTGGCTACACGCTATTGTTCCAAATTGCTTGAGCAACAGAAATGTTGAGCTACTCGCAGGCAGTTCCTCAATTTTCATTTGGAAGAAACGAAAACAAATTGTGGGTTGTGGTGAGACAGCTCCGGAGACAGCTGGGAAAACATAAAAATAAACTATTAAATCTTTGGAAAAACATTTTGCCTTCTCTTTGTGAAGTTTCCATAATTAAAGTGCAAGAGCTGTCCAAAATCACACATAATTTTAAAGTCAGCACAAAACTACTTAGTAAGCTATACTTACACGTTCAGTGTGACTTTATACAGTGCTTTAAATAGTATTAGTATGTGGTTATTGGTTACACTACTGTCAAAGATCTGTTTCCACATTTGCATTCAGGTTGATTTGAGTAATCAGCTTTGCCTCTAACTCGTATATCATTTAGTTAATGCCGTGGAGCCACAGTACTTCATCTCCTCTTTGCAGGACAGTCATACTTTAGTTTTGTGTCATTTAAGGCACCAACAAAAGATTGTTATTAAAGAAATAGTTAGACCTCTCAGGACACTTATTTTCTGTCTTGCCGATGGTTAGACGAGAAGATTGATATCACTCTCATGTCTTTATTGTAAATATGAGGCTACAGCCAACAGCTTGTTAGCTTAGCTTAGCATAAAGACTGGAAACGGAGGGAGACAGCTAGCCTGAGTCAAAATCCACACCTCTAATTGACAAATTACACTTCCTTTGAATGTAGGTGAAATTTTTCAAGTTTTCAATGTTGTTTCAAAAGTCCAAAACCAAGAAATATTGAATTCACTTTCAGGAGGAAAATTGGCAGATTATCAGTCAGTTTCTATGATTGATCAATCATGAAATTGTTGCAGGTTGTCTGTTGACTATTAGTCACACACTGTACTCATTATTGTTCACAATAGGTGGCTCAGAAGAGAGAAGTCCTGACTGCACATTGTCTTGTATACACAAACTCAAATCCAGATGGATTTGGGAGATTACAGGAACTCTATCTGAGATAAAACAAAATTCCTGTTTTCTCCCAACTTCCTGAGAGGAGAGGGAGGGAGTTCGGTTTCAGCTGTGAGACCAAATGCCAGCACGGAGGGCACCGGTGGAATTTAAGGTTTTGTTTGTGTATATAAACGTTGATCCTGGTTATAACTTGAAAAGACACAAAGGGTTTAGCGCGAGGATGAACATGAAAGCTGGCGGTGAGCTCCAGCAGGAGATAAGTTCAGCCGAGGCTCCCGATGCTATCTGAGTCAATGAGAAAAAAGCTCATGTGACAGAGGTCTGTTTAAAGTGTTAATGTGCCGCAGATTTGTTCTCTCCTCATGCTTTTGATTCAGTTTGTTTCGTGGGTCTTGACAGCTCTGCCCGCTACAATGGCAAGCACAGGGAGGTTTGTTTAGTCTCCGGGTTAGTTAATATAGAGCAGATTTCAAGGTTACTCTGTGGACTCCGTCGCCAACATGTGCCCTCCTGCAGGCCGTTCGCTGTCGCTTGAAAAACACCCCTCCGCTCTGCACCGGTGAGATTAAACCTGAGGGGATTTGTAGTCTCACCGTCTGCCTGTCAGGAGCCGTGCGCAGAGTGACGAAGCATGTTGTGACGGCAGTCCTCGTGGTATCTGCTGCATGAATGGTTGGCTGTTTAATCTGAGCCTGAAAAGAAGATTTGAGGCCGGGGGAGAGAGGGGGCAATAAGAGGCGAGAGGGACTCCAAGGCGATGATGGCTTAGACTAGTGTGTGCTTTTCACCTGCAGAGGGGGGAATGTGGTTTCCACAAGTTAACACAATGTGATAGCTTTGTGAATTTGAGGTGATTTAGACACGATCGTCTCTGCAGCAGAGCAGCTGTAGAGCCTCCACTGCTCTCGCAGTGTGAGCGCACAGAAGGAGGCAATGAAATTTTAATGAGGTGGTTGTATTCTGCTTTCTGCTGTATGCTGTCCAGTCCTAAGCTGCTCCCGTGCAACACTTGTTTATCAGCCTGGATGTTCGTTGACGAGGGTGTGAACTGTGGTCAGAGATCAGTGGCAGACTAACATTTGTGTGAAACTTGTTTTTAAAAGAGGCTGACTGTGAGGTGCAAGTTCCCACTTGCATTGATGTACACAAAGGAGTTTTCCCTTTGGGCTTAGTGTAACAGTTGTGTTTATCCTTTAATGACTGCATTAGGGCAGCAAACTAATGGTTAATGCCTACTGATTAACTTCTGTATTATTGTTCCGATTAATCTAGAGCCCAAGGTGACATCTTCAGGTGCTTGGTGGGTCTGAACTTTTTCAGCATATAGACGAGGAAATCCTCACATTTGAGAAGCTGGGCCCAGCAAACACACACTCACGAACGATTTGAGGGAATTTGTTCAAATTTGGCACAAATGTTCACTTGGACTCAAGGATGAACTGATTAGATTCTGGTGGTCAAAGGTCAATCTGGCCACACACAACACCTTTTTGACCACAGCTCAAGAATTTATATGCAAATTATCCCCAAATTTTACACAAACGTCTCAGAGGATAAAATGATGACGTGATGGTTCTTTATATACCAAAGGTCAACTTCACTGTGACCAGCACCATAACTGAGGAACAGAAGGGGAGATTGTGACCATATTTCACATTTGGTCACATACTGAATCTGTGACACTAATCCTGAAACTGTGCTGATTGTACAGATCTTATGCAGCGGCATCCGTATTTGAATCATTGGGTTTTGAATTACTGGTCAGACAAGACAAGACATTTGAATCCTGACAGTCATTTCCGCTCACTTCTGACATTTTGTTTTGGTTAAAATAGTTGATTTATTTGAAAGCTTACAGCTCTGTATATGATGTTGACTCATTTTTTGTCATGCTGCTCTCTTGTTTGACTCGAAAGCCCTCAGTAGTCGGAGAAATCGTTTGTTAGAGAAGCTGGATGGAGCTGAAGAGGAGCTGTGCTTCACATCAGCTCCACCTTTCACTGCTAATGTGCTGTCACAAAGCGGCAGCGAGTTCGTCTCACGAGCGACCAAGAGAGTCGAGCGGTATTATCAGCAGTGGGGCCAAACACACAAATGTGTGGCTGCGGGAGCTTCTCCGCGACCAGGGGAGGAATCATCCTGACAGTCTGTGACTAGGCTGTTTTCGCCTGTCTGCCTCTCTGTGCGTCAGATACGGGGCCCAAGCTAGACGGGGGCCTCTGGCTGTCCCCTGTCCGGAGCTGAGAGCACGTCGCTTCCCATCTCCTCTTGCTGTGCGGTTGTCGGACAGGCAGTGCTCGCTGTACCTCTCCCTCCACAGTGTGAGATGATTCCTCGGTGATGGCGATGAGGACTGTAAATGACTTCACACTGCACATGAGATGCTGACTGGGCCCTCCAAGCCTCTAATCGATTGACCCTCTTTTACAGCCCACTGTGGCTTGTTAATTGGTCTCCAGCTCCCTGCTGACACAGTGACCCTAATGGAGGAGAATTACTGCTGTCTCGTCATGCATTAACCCCCCCCCCCCCCCCCCCCCCCCTTCATCAACCCTCCTTCCCTCCCTCCCTCCCTCTCAGGCCTAACCTCTGCTCCCATCCCCCCCCTTCAGCACACTCCCTGGTTTCACAGCAGCTGGGTAGACGGGGTGAAGAGCACACACACTCCCGTCCTGTCACATGTCCCTGTGCCTCTGAGAGCTGCGGTCAGGTGACACTGCAGCCAACCAAATTAAAGCACCAAGGGGCAAATGCTTACTGTTTGCACACTCTTGTCCCTTAATTAGTTTAAACATAATTTAGGCATGGTGGGGGTATGAGAGACCTCATGGCATGGGAGGTCAGATCAAGCTTCAGGGCATGTGACGTTTGAACAAAACACTTTTGTGTGCATCCCTGTTGTCTGTAGCCGTAGATTTCATTTGAAAAACAAAATAAATATCGATGAGGTGAGGTCTTATTTTCATGATCAGTGAAGTTACAGATTACCTGGATGATAATCCAGAATGAAAATAGTAGCCCTGTAAATGAAGACAGTCTATGAGAATATCACTGATCCACAACCAGCAGGGGGGCTTGAGACAGTCGTGACACCGCTGACGTCTGGAGAGATCAGCCACCAATCTCTTCTCTGTTTTTTGAAGTAACCTTTGTGCGTCCGGATGGGTTTGCTGTGCAAGCTTAGACTCCGTGTAGCAGCTCACCCCTAGTGGCTGCTACCTCCATTATTTACAAGTGTGAATATTTCATGATGACATCAGGGTAGGGATGTTGTAAGAGGGGCTGCCTTAATGAGCTGTGGCACTCGCTCATCTGGCCCTAAAATAGGCCAGTGAGGGCTCCTCCGTGGCGCCACACAAACTGCGCGGGGGTCTGTCGTAAAACGAGAGTTCAGCTCTTATTTTGGGTTAAACTGCTTGAGGGAGGAAAAGAACAAAAACTCACTCTCACAGTAGCAAACCAGCAAATCGTCATTTATTTTCTTCCTGAGGACGAGCCTCAAGCAGAAAGGTTTGCACTGCTTCATTCTCAGGGAAACAGAAGCCTGTTGAAACTAGCACATAACCTGCGAAACAAGGTCAAAAATTAAACACTGCGAGCTGGGAAAGAAGCAGAAAAAGCAGCCGGGATTGGATCGTCAATCATCCCTTCATGTATTATAAATAAACCGATCGGGCTCCAACTTGTAGTTTTGTGCTCTGTAGTAATCTAAAATCTATCTTAAAGCCAGTGTCTCAAAGATCTGACTTTATCATGCAGTGTGTGTGTGTATGAGTGTGTGTTTGTGTGCCATACAGTGCAATGAGTCAGAGAACTTCTCATATTAAGAGTGTTTGAGGAGACAGAATAAAACTAAGGGCAAAGCAGCGCTGCGCTCACAGACTGTCAAAGAAGTGCCTTTTAGCTCTGGTTGCTCTCACTCAGGGTCACAGTTAGTAATCTCACTGAAGGCTGAATGCGATTTAAAAATGGCTAATTTTCCTGCTTCAGACAAACAGTTTTTGTTCGCAGTCGTCTTTTATTCTGAGTGATTCCACTGATAATGAAACGTTTCTTCTCTTTTCTTGCAGTGAGGGCGTCTTCAAGTGTCCAGAGGATCAGCTGCCGTTGGACTATGCCAAGGTATGATTTACACCTCACAACACACGTTTGTGCAATGTTCACAACAGTAAACAACAGTAACACTGTACAGGCAGTAGACTGTACTGTACTGTACTGTGGTGCTTTGAGCTAAATGCTAACGCCGGCATGCTAACATGCTCATAATTGCAATGCTATTTTACTGATGCAATGCAAGTATGGTGTTTACTGCCATCTTAGCTGTGGAATTTAGCATGTACACATACAGCTGAGCTTCGTTTTTCAGGTATTTGATCATAAACCAAGTTAAAACTTAGACCTGATGGTGGCGCTAAATGTAAAGACAAAGTTATTGCGGTCACTTCTTACGTATATGTGAATATCTCTACCAAATTTCATGGCAATCCATGCAATAATGGTCGAGATATTTCACTCAAAAACACATGACGGAAAGTTAAAGAATCACCAGAGTCAGTAGGATTCAGCCTCTGGGGATCACAAAATTTTAGTCCTGACCCGAATGGAGGACCACTAGCCTGACTGGAAATGCTAAAATATGGGGCAAATGAGGAACATAGTACAAGGCCATAAAAAAAATAAAACCCCAAAAAATCTTATGAAAGTGATCTAAAACTGTTGAAGACTTGGCAGGAACAACAGAAAGATAGTCAAATTACAGGTGCAGTAAAAATGTAAATAAACGTTTGTGTGCTCTGGTCCAACCAGAAAAAAAATGCAAATCAGATGAGACAAGCAGCTCAGACAGTGACACAAATATAATCCTGCTGCATTACATCTAGATGAAGCTGAGATATGAGATGCACATTGGCAGATTTGAAGAGAAAAGCACTTTCAGGATGGTGAAATAGACTTTAAAATGTTACAATAAAGAACTGGGCATTTGTTCTGGTGAATCTCTGGATATCATATAAGCAATAATTATTAACCCAGACTTAGAGGCTGCATTTCATTTCATTTCATTACAGTGGGAAAGCAGACCGCTCAGCTGATCTGAACCACTTTGTTTTTTTTTTCCCTCAAATAAATCCTTCCCAGTCCAGAAACAGAGAGCTGTATCTTAATTTCAACTGAGCTCTTCTTCTCTTTGTTTTTTAAAGGCGGTTAATCAGATTGTGCCCAGAGGCGGGAAAGATAGTGACTAACTGTATTCAGAGCCAGACGATGTCTCGCTCCCACGTGATACCGCCGTAGTAAAGTGAGGATCAGGGATTAATTCTGAACTATGCGTGAGAGACCAATAAATGACCGCCTCTGTTTCTTAGCAGCCTTCAGCAGAGAATGAAAGTAGACTGCTGTATGTGATGTTTCCATGCAGCTAGTTAGCATTAGCCTGAATTAGACATTAACCCAGAGCTGCAGCAGGATCAACGGGGCAGCAGTGCAGGTCTGCATGCTGTGCTGAGAGCGATGAGGACGCCTGTAATAGCGGGGACTCCCCACGGGAAGGATGGGCTCATGGCACACCTGTCAGACGTTGTTATTTACCCTCACAGCCTCCCGGTCGCCTGCAAATTACCCCGTCCTGGTGGTCTACTGTCAGGGTTATTGTAATGCTCGCTGCACACTGTCCTTCAAAAAAAGTGCACAAACACAACTGACAGAACAAGAGTGTTGCAGTCATTAAGGGATTGTGCTGCTGTAGTAGTAGTAGTAGTGTGGGACTAACAATGGCTAAAGCAGACGGAATAAACCCCCAAGTTGGAGCTCCAAAGAGCTTAACCCCCCCCGATCTGCCTGGGACTAAGTTATTAAAAGGTCATCATTGCCGTCTCCCTGCAGATTCCAAGACTGGAACAATGAGAGAGTGTTTCAGGTTGCTTCAGAGGATTTTTCCTCCTGAAAGAATGTGATTATGGCAGCAAAAAAAAAAAAAAGTCTGCTTCTACTGTGAGTGGAGTGCAGCAAGTCAAGCATGTGTTTTAATGTTAGATATATCTGTGCTTCTGCAGAGCACATTTAACAGCCTGAGATCACACTTTAATACACTTATTTATCCGTCTCCCAGCACAGCTAGAAACAAGGAGCGACGTAACTGTTTGTTATCTGTGTTTTATTGCAGATGATTTTCCAAATGGCTCCCATGTTTCCGTGCAGAGGCACGTGAGCGCAGTTGGGCTGTTACTGAGCCGTTATTTGTTTAGAGGGCTGTTGTGACATTTTGAGGAAGTGGCTTTTCTTGTTTGACCAGTGCTCTGCTCGTGTGACAGCATGGGGGGATGGAGATGCAGAGCAGAGCTGTAAATCCTCAGGACTGCGTACTGTAGGGGAGGATTTGGGGTGTTTGGGCAGAAAACTGACTCATCCCCATCGCTCAGTGACCGAGGAAAAATGAATCTTTTCCTCTGCTTGCCATCTCTCTCTCTCTCTGTCTCTCAAAGGTCCCAGAAACCCATAAACTAACTCATTATCACTGCAGTGGCTGAGTCGACTCACTGCTGCAGTTTTCTAACACAATCAGTTTGACTGCGTGTGCGTGCGGATTCTTCCTACAGCTCAGCATTCAGTCTTGTGTCGTCGTAGGTCCGTGACCCTCCTCCTGAGCAGGGTGCCCACTCATTTCCTTTCATTAACCAAAAAATATTGAAGCATTTCCTAAAAAATGTGAGAGACTGAGAGAAGGCAGGAGAGGAACAGAAGCAATTTGAGCTCGTAGGCGAATGATTCAGACAAAACTTAAAAGATATGACTGGTAATATGCTCCATTTTTGTTATTGTCAGTAGATCCCACGCAAAGACCAAAACCACAAACCCATTAGTCAACCCGAGTCCTCTACTGTTTGTGACCCTCAACCCAGAGCCCATTTGTTCCTACTGAAGACTTAACTTTTAAAAACAGCTCACAAATATAGGAGTGAAGAGTGTGCTTGTTGGGGACTAGTTTGTGTACGTACAGCTGGACGGTGTACAGCTCCCATGTTCATGAAGAGTGCACCAGTGTGACCCAGTGGCATGTTTTTAATGGTTTTTGGACAGCAGTGGAGGATGTATCAGGCTTACGCTGCAGTTTGTGTGGTGGATGTATAAAACAGATAATCCACTGGGTTTTTACGTGGTTTATTTAGTTTGAGGAGTCGGCGGAAACTAAAAGGTCCAAATCACCAGACTTGGAGATGCATGGTTTTCATTGGACAGCAACAGTGTCCTGTATGAAAGTGGTCCATTACAGTCCTCCATCAGGTGACCTCATGCTGCTTTTCCTCTTCAGATCTACCCGGACCCAGAGCTGGAGCAGCAGATCCTGGCCCTGCCCATCCGCTGCATCCACAGCGAGGAGGGCTGCCGCTGGACCGGCCAGATGAAGCAGCTGCAGGTGAGACGCTTCGATCTTCTCTCACTTCCTGTATCTCCTCCTGACGCCTGCTGCCTCCCTCCCTCACCTCTTGTTGTTTTCTGCCAGCAGCCTGGCTGGTCGCCAAACATGTGGGTGTGTGTGTGTGCGTCTAATGCCTCTGCGTCGCTGTGTCTCCCTCAGGGCCACTTCTCCACCTGCGCCTTCAATGTGATACCCTGCCCCAACCGCTGCTCCGTCAAGCTGACGCGCCGCGACTTGCCAGACCACCTGCAGCACGACTGCCCCAAGCGCAAGGTCAAGTGCGAGTTTTGTGGCAGCGAGTTCACCGGCGAAGCCTACGAGGTAAACACCACCTCCACACCTGTTTTCATTTCTTTTTTTTTTTTTGCCTCCTGTTGCAACACGGCGGGAGCTTGACGTAAACAACCCAAAGTGCCGCCTCGTAATTTCCACTCCTATATAAAAGACGTCTTTGTGAAAAGCAGCGGGAGAGGCGAATGCACGTGTTGCGCTGCCTTCAGTGAGCGTTGGTCTATTTGAAATAACACGTGTGTTGGCAGAGGGAAAAGGTTTTGACTGGGTCTTTCATACTCAGGCTGATGTACCTCTCCTCACTAACACCTCCTCTACCACGCTGCTCCCTCCTCTGTTTACTCTGGCCCACACGGTCCCCCCTCTGCACACAGTTACGGGGGCATTAATTCACCTTTTGGCTCTCACACTGGAATTATACAGTCGTGTTTGAACTGTGTATCATTCTTCCACCACTGCTTGAGTATCAGGACCGGTGCTAAAGCGATACTCTTGTAAACACTTTACTTTGCATAGTATAAATACTTCTATCTTACTTAAAGTGTCATTCCTTAAGAACGTACAACATAAAACAACTCTTTTCTGTGCAGGAAGTAGAATACAGACACCGTGTTGTCCCCTTCGTTTGCAACCATGGTGTTGGACAGACATTCCTACGTTGGCGTTCTCAGCAGCTAATTGTTAACTTTTGAGGGTCTGCAGTGCAACACCTTGTCATTTCATCATTACTGAGTCCACCTGCAGCCTCATGGCTTCAGAAAAAATGTGTGAAGTTTGTTCATTTAAAGGCAGTTTTGAGCCATGAACACTGTGGTATATAAACTGCTGTTTCTGCATTATTTGTTGCATGTGTTAATAACCCAGCTTTAAACCCTTTTTATCCCAGAACCACCAGGGTGTGTGTCCTCAGGAGAGTGTTTACTGTGAGAACAAGTGTGGGGCGAGGATGATGCGTCGTCTGCTGTCCCAGCACGGCATGGCCGAGTGTCCCAAACGCACACAGCCCTGCAAGTACTGCGGCAAGGAGTTTGTCTTTGACACGATCCAGGTTGGTTTCACACGCCCTTTACCATCAGCATCTCCAAATTCTCCTAAATGTTACAGAACTATCTGCCTCATATTTGGCACGATGGAGCCAGTTAAGTGCCAGGATGTGTTTCCTCCCAGAATGTGACTCCTGTCAGTGTCATTGTATCTGTCATCCGTCCTGCATGTGGCTCACAGAGGGTTTCCATGCTGCCATTCATGGTGTCTCTGTCCTGTGGCAGCTGGATGTTAGTCTGAGCTGCTGTCTGGGCTTTTATGTGGAAGCACCTGCTTCTGAACACATCTGGCCAGAGGCTGAAAAGTCATGCTCCCCTCCCCCACATTTTGGAGCCAAGATGGAAAAACCCAGTCTTGTTTGATTCCCCAGTCATTTATTTATTTATCTTTGCACAATTGGACAGTAATGATATGATGTTCAGGGATTTTTTATGGCTCACTAGTTTTATGAGATCGTAATTTGCGTTCCATTTTTGTCACTTATTTCACATCTACTCCATCATAGGGCTGCAACTAATCATTGTTTCTTTGAGAGTTGCAACGATTAGTCAATTAATCAATTGTGAGAAAAATAATTAAACTATTTTGATAATCAAATAATTGAAAACTCATTTTCAAGTGAAAATGCCAAAAAAAATGTGCTTCATCAGCAGATATTCTAGACATTCTGCTTTCCTCTGTTTTATATCATTATGAATTGAATATCTTTGTGTTTTGGACTGTTGGTCAAGCAAAACGAGACCTTTGTAGACATGATCTTGGACTTTGTGACACTGAGATGGATATTTTTCACAGTTTTCTCACATTTTATAGACAATACAATTAATTGTTGAATAAAAAAGATGAATTGATAATGAAAATAATCATTAAATTCATCCTGGTAAATGTATCTGCATTGATTTGCGGGGCTTTGTGTGTGTTTTTTCCAGCTTTGTCCCGACGTTTTCTGTGGCTTCAGGCTGCACGATTAGTTGTTTTCTATTTTATGGCCTTGTCTATTTTTACCGCCTCATTTTTAATACAACACATATTTTTAAAATCTTACAAGGACATTTTTTTCCCAGTGCAACCATTAATTTGCGACCCCGCTGTGCAGCATGTGTTCTTCCCACTTGGCAGCGCGCATAGTAACGCTGTCCCCGACTCCTCTGCAGAACCACCAGTACCACTGCCCTCGGTTTCCTGTCCAGTGCCCAAACCAGTGCGGCACACCCAACATCGCCCGAGAGGATCTGGCTAACCATGTGAAAGACAACTGCGGCAGCGCGCTTGTTCTCTGTCCCTTCAAAGACGCCGGCTGCAAACACAGGGTAAGACTGACCTGCATCCTTTCAGCCTCAGGAGGAACCTTTCTGTTAACACTGCTGTTGATACGTGTTAATCTACTTGTTTGTTGACATGCTTGTTTCCATGATATTTCCTTCATGTCCTTGCACACTGTGTCCAAAGTAATGATATTCTGAACATACAGTACTGTGCCTGCCTGTAGGCTCTATTTTAATGAGAGCAACACTTCTATATTCTGACAGCGCATTTCTGTCTATTTTTGAAACTGACGTCAATTTGAGAAAATGTGGACACACTGGAGGAAGAGCGGCGGATCGTGGTGCTCGCCGTTGTCGACTCCTCGCTCTGTTGAGAATTACGAAGCTTCTGGAAAGCTTGATGTATAATATTTATGAACAACCTGATGCAAAAAACAGCAGTGCCCATTAAATATAATAATCTAATGTCCACATCTTCAGTGTGTTCAGTGTGTTTATCTGTGGTTCAGTTGTTAGCTGTATGCTGTCGATGTATGAACAGACTAATGTTGGTGTACATTTTTCCAGCATGACTGTCCATTGTGCCCAAAGGTGAACATAAAGGCAATGGGCTAAAAACACTGAGGTGTAGATCATTTTAAGCTCTGTATTCAGATATTTGAAGATGATCCTCAGTAGCTTTCATCAGTCTTCACCAGATTGTTTATGCAGTGCAGGATGAAACTGATGTTGCACAGATGTTATTTTTATCTCATGGTCCAATACTGAAGCGTGGCACTGTGCGCGACTTAACACTGGCTGAGGAGCTGAAGTTAGGGACCGTCTCAAAAGTGCATGTAAAGAGGCCACAAGTATTTTTCTCATCTTTTTTTTACTTAAAACTAACTTTACATTCAGAGACCTCCTTCCATTATATACAGACCTCCAGTTTTTTTTTAAGAAAAATCACGCAATCTGGCCGAATGCACTTGTATTTTAGACCCAGTTTTCCTTTTTTAAAAACAAATCATGCTTTATTGTTTAATTAATTTAGGTACATGGTTAAAATATGGTGTTTTTCTATTTTTGAGCAGTTATACTTAAACATAGACATAAGTATAAATGGCTGTAGGAACAATTTGACACACAAAATTTAGCAATCTAGATTCACCAAATGTGTAATTTTTGTGAAATAAACAGATACAGATACTAGGTTTGCATTACATTGTGTAGCTGTGTGTGTGTGAAATGTACTTACTCACTAATTAATCACTTCTGTCTCCGTGGCAGTGCCCCAAACTGGCTATCGGTCGTCACCTGGAAGACACCACTAAGTCTCACCTGACTATGATGTGCAACCTGGTGGGGCGTCAGCGGCAGGAGATCCTGGAGCTGCGGAGGGAGATGGAGGAGCTGTCCGTCAGTCACGACGGCGTTCTCATCTGGAAGCTCAACGACTACTCCCGCAAACTGCAGGAGGCCAAACTCCGAAGCAACCACGAGTTCTTCAGCCCGCCCTTCTACACTCACCGATACGGCTACAAGCTGCAGGTGTCGGCCTTCCTCAATGGTAACGGCAGCGGCGAAGGCTCCCACCTCTCCGTCTACATCCGCGTGCTGCCCGGAGAGTACGACAGCCTGCTGGAGTGGCCCTTCTCCTACAAGGTGACTTTCTCCATCCTGGACCAGAGTGACCCGTCGCTTTCCAAACCCCAGCACATCACCGAGACCTTCAACCCCGACCCCAACTGGAAGAACTTCCAGAAGCCCTGCAGCAGCCGCAACTCGCTGGACGAGAGCACCCTGGGCTTCGGCTACCCCAAGTTCATCTCTCACGAGGAGATCAAGAAGAGGAACTACATCCGAGACAACTGCATCTTCATCAAGGCTTCTATAGAGATTCCCCAGAAGATAATGTCTTAAGATCTGACCGTTGTTTTCTTTTCATGAAGGAGAAAGAAAGGTTTAAGACTGGAACTGATACTTAACCTTGAAAACTTCGACTCACTTACCCTTTAGATACTTTCTGCCCTGACAGCCTCTCCACCACAGAGCTTGAAGCGAGTCTGTTTGGCTGTGTGAGCTGACTCGGAGGACCTTGATATATCACAGAGGAGAAAGTGTTTGGTCTGCCGAACCATCACTCTCTGGTGTTTCTTTTTATTAATTTTTTTATCTGTTTGCTGACCTTTTATCACAGTCTACAACAAAAAGCCTTGGAAATCAAACAGTGCCTAGAGAGTTTATCCTAAGTTATATTTTTGTTGTTATTTCCGCAGTACAGATGTTAAAAGATTATGGAAAAGATATAAAAATAGGGGTGAAGGGCTTCGCTAAGCCCCTGCACTTAGAGCAGAAAGTGAGAGGTTGGTTAGAGATGTCCCGTTGGGGTGATCTGAAGAAGAGGGAGCTCAGCAGACTCAAGCTCAAGCCCAACTGCCTTTTGTTTACACGCTCATACAGTATACCCCCGCTGATCCCTGAACAAACACAGAGCCCTTGGTAGGAGACTACTTGTGGTTTGAGTACACACAAACATGAAATCGATGTTTTCAAGTGAGAAACTCGCAGCTTCAGTCCTTGTGATTTTCATGTTTGAAGGGAATAGTTTTCAGTCGAATGAGAAGCTTGATACGACGCTCGTGTCTGTCCATTCAATGTGAAGCTACAAACAGCAGCCGGTTAGCTTAGCTTTGAAAGAAGGCTAAAAAGGGAGACACAGCGAGCCTTTGCTGGTTGATGATTACGTCTGTAGCTCACTTATTAAAGCATTTTATCTTGATTGTTTAATCAGCACAAAACTGAAGTGTAAAGGTGACAGTTTGCTGTTTTTCAGAGAGTTATGTACCTGGCTTTTTTGCAGTTATAAGTGGAGTCTCACTGGTTGCCAGGCTCCAAAGAAATAACCCTCCTTAAAATGGCTAATCGTAACATTTCTTTTGTGCGGATTAACCAAATGTAGTATAATGTTTTAATAAGTGAGCTTCAGAGGTGCTGGAAGGACATTTTTTAACCTTTGGACAGAGCCAGGCTAGCTGTTTTTATTCGGTTTCCAGTCTTTACGCTAGGCTAAGATAACTAGCGGTGGCTTCATATTCAAAAGAATTCTATTATATTTTAGGAAACACACTTATTCGCTTTCTTACAAAGAGTTAAATGAAATGATTGATAACACTCTTGTCTGTGTGGTAAGCCAGCAGGCTTTTAAAGTTTTAGCTAGGCTAAGCTAACTAGCTACTGGCTGTAGCCTTATATTGAACAAGCATATTTCCCAAAATGTCAAGCTATTCCTTTACTTTTGGGATTTTATTATTGCTTTTAAAAACACTGAAGATACAGATCTGTCTCCTCCAGTTAACTGCTCCCATCACAGGGACTGTGTTCGTGTTTTTCAGTTGTTTGACGCATTCGTAAAAAGCTTCAGGAGCGTGCAGATGTACCAAACACACACACTTCATAGTGACCCTATGAGGCTTCGTGTCAATTGTCCACCAATAGGAAGAAAAAGCACCTTTCGTCGGATGAGCAGAACAGACAAAGAGGCCAGTTATCGGAGTGCACGCCCATTTAATAGTGAAGGAAAAGCCATGTGGCCTTTTTATACAGTATGTCTTCGCATGAGGGTTTTAGGGGTGAGCAGGGCAACATAACACCTGCATGCTTCATGTGCTACCACCTGGACCACATTTTTGTACTGTAACCTGTATTCTTGAAATCCTCTCCTGTTGACGGCTACTTTGTCTCATTTTTTTGGACCATTTGAAAGTTGACAAATTGTCAAAAAGAATAGGTTTCTAAGTTTTTTTGTGTTGTTTTATATACAGAAAATGTGAACGCTGTAATATAACCTATAAAGACAATGAACACTCGGCTGTGAAGTGTATTGTTTTACATAGCCTGGGCATGGACAGTGTACTGTTTGAAAGGATGGTTAAAGACAAGGTCCCTGCAAATATGTGGGTGTCTCGGGACTGACTTCACCTTTGTTGTTACCATGGTCACCGGTGTCTATCTTCAGCTTGGCACACAATGTGACGAGGAGCGCTCGGAGGTGGGGTGTGATACACCTGTCTCCATCACAGCACCATCGGAGGGGTGGAGGACTTTGATGATGCAGTACACTCACGATGTATGTGAATACTAATGTAAAAATGCAGAAGCACATTCTGTCTTTTTATTGTTATACATGGAAAAATTCACGATTTCTTGTCATAATACCAGCTGATATTTTACAGTGATTTAAAGAAGTGAGAAGAGAAAACTTTTTTGTAAGATTCTGTATTTTTCAAAATACTTAGCTGTTTTATACAAACACTTTTTGTTGGAGAGTCGGGGTTGACTTTGGGAATTTTCAGACCCTTTCGTCTCTTGGACATTTGGATAATTTGTTTGTACTTGTGGTTTGAGCCTCACATACTCTGTCTGTATTATTTCCTCTTAAAAGTATTTATTTTAAGGAGCCGTCATGTGAGTTCACATAGATGGCACAAATGTTTTAATATGTTGATTGATGAGTGCTTGTCAATTTCTTAATTGAAATAAAATACCATATATTATAGTTGTTTTAACATTTGGTATTTTGTACAATGCAGACTCTCAAGAAGCCAGAAAATCAATCACTTGTACTTTTTTGAATCCTCAAAACTTCATAAATTCATACAGCAGCACAAGCTTACCCTCTAATAAAAAAGATTCAGTATGTAAAGAACAATAAAATAGGTACAAATCATACAAACAAACAATTTTATTTCTTGTATCCTAAAGCAAGACAAAACAATTGATCCTACACACATTTACACACTTTATGGTGTAGACTCCCCCCAAAGCAAAAGTACCTTTACAACTTTATGACAACTTTCTTTTATATGTCTTGTCATTCTGCCATAAATAATGTCCCATGAGCCGTGGCACATGGTATGCAGACACTTTATGGACAGTAAACCTCAAGAACAAAAGGTGACAGTAACTTTTCGCTGATAAGACCTTGCCGTGGACATTAGTCAAGGGAAACTCCTCCTGAGCATTTCCATAATGTTTCGTTCAGATTTTTAAAAAGTGGTCAAAATCAAAGCAGCAAAGCTGAAACATCTTGACTTTTAGTGCAAGATGTTTGGTGCAGTTTGGTGGTCTTTCGTCAGACTCTTCCTGCCTGATAAACATCTTTCAATATATAAACGTAACTTCTAGGTTGCCTGAATTAGCTACAGTACTGACCACTCAGACAGGACTGAATGCATTTTAAACATGATTATGGACTTAAAACCCCACTGAATTATTGATGAAATATATTATCAATATTAATTCTTAATGATACTGGAAGGCTATAAAGCTCATCTCAGCATTCACATTCAGCTCAGCGCTGCAGACTGGCCATGTTATTAGTTTAAAGTGTTTGTTTGCCTTCTTTAAGTCTCCTCTGGGAAAATCCAACCTCCTGTCCTGCCCTTTCCACTCATTATACTCAAAAGTAGTTGCATGTGTAAGGTTTTGTTTAGTAGCTTCACAGTCCACCTTAATAATCCACTCAGTTTTCCTGTCAAATGTGCAGAAGTTTGTGTGTTTTAGTGATTGTTAAAAGTGAAAAACATTTATGAGAGAGCAAAGCCATGAGTGTAGTCCAAAAAGAGGCACTGCTTCTGCACAATCCTCAGTAGCCAATTTGTTTCCATCCCAACACCTACTCAGTGATCTAGGTTAGAGGTGAAAGCAGCTTCTGTCCTGCCTTTTTTTGTAGTCTTTGCTCCAACACTGCTGGAAGCGGAGGGAGGCAAAGGAGCAGAGGAAAGGGGGCAGAGGAAGTGAGGCAGACACCAGCCCTGCTTTGAAGCCATGCCAGGGGTTTGCATTAGCTTGCAGTTTGGATGATGTTCAGTGCAGCAGGATTTAGGGAAGAAGAAAATGAGCTTTTAACGTGAAAGTCACTGAGAGGTCCCTCAGGAGGACAGTCCTGTTTTCCACTTACCGTACAATAGCTGGCCAACGTCTTCTTAAAATGTATAATCTTGACTCTCTCAGTCTAGTTTTTTTTCTCCTTAGAATGAAAACAACATCTGTTTTAGGAATACAGCATGACTTTTCTGTACAGCGTCGTCCTTTTTGAGGATATTGCCAATATCCTCAAAAAACAAAAAAAACAAAAAAAAAAAACTTCATGAGTGATTTTCATTCAGGATAGCTGTTTTTAACTTTCCCCACAGTGAGAGGGATCATTCATTCATTTCAGGGAGGGGTCCTCTGGTCAGGTCCAGGACAGTCCCCTCTGTATTTCCCCAGACCAATACAGGGAGTTCATAGCTGAAGTTGGAGAGACAGCCTCAAACTTTCCTGGCACGAGGTGTACAACCAACAGCCCCGTGCTGCTTCAGGGCGATGCAGAGTGAAAATAGTAACAGCTAATTACATGTTAGCAAGCTCCATGTTTCCCATGCACAGCGGAGTCACGTGCAGCTCGGTGTACAGCGCTGCCCTTTGGCTTTGCTCTCCAACGAATGACCCTCTGCTCGTTTGGTAAATGATTTGCAGGTACAACCACATTCTCGTACGCACTGCGCACACATCAGTATCGTTCCTGCTTGGTGAGCTCACCCAACCTTTGGTCAGTGTCTGCTGAAAGTCAGATGCCAGCTGGGTTAAAGGAGGAGGAGGAGGAGGTGGTTGTGAAGGCGGAGAAAGGCCCCACCCATGAGGCTTTCCTCTCCCATAAAAAAATAACACATCAAAATAAAAAAAATAACACATCAAAGAGGAGCTGTGGTTTGTGAAGCGGTGCCATGCTGTCGTCCCCCATGCTGGAGTCAAACAATTCTGCCTCGCAGTGCAGGAACTGATCGCGGGTGGTTTGTGACTGAGCTGGTGAATCCGCAGCAGAGAAAAAGCTCTCAGGAGTGGGGAAACAGCAGGAGTTCACTCATGAGTTGGACAAAGCATCGGATGAGAAGCTCACTGGTTGAGCATTAACCTTGGAAACAAAAAAAAAAATCGCCGACTTTGAGGAGTGGTTGAAAGCTCGCTTGAGTTAAAGATCCAGTGTGTGGGTTTAAGGAGAATCTATTGGCAGAAATGTAATATAAAATTCTCTCTTGTGTTTTCATCGGCCTATGATTGATCACCTGAAAGTAAGAATCTCTGTGTTTTGGTACCTTAAATCGAGCTCTTTGTATCTACAGAGGGAGCCCAGAATGAACAAACCAAACACTGGCTCCAAGAGGGTCTTTCACTCTTTTTGCAGCCACCATAGGGGAGTGTGACGAGAGGGGTGTTCAGGGTTTTGCCTCACAGCCAGAGTCCACTAAATCTGTCACACTGGTCCTTTCAGACTCTAAGCTCATTGGTGTTTGATTCAGGTAAAATTCTGTTTTAGATTACAGCCCTCAAAGTTTTGTTCAAATACTAATGAAATACTTCCTGGGTACATCGAAGTAGAGGGGAAGAAGTCCAGGGTCCAGTCTTAGGTACTTTCAGTTCAATTTATTTTTAACTTCAACGCAAAGTTATTACCTCCTGATTCTCTAACCTCTTGTCTTACAGAACATGTTTGTCTCTCTGCAGATACCCAGTAAGTATGTTATTGATACCGCACCTGTTAAACTGTGAATGTGGACTGAGACTCAGAATCACCTTATCAAGAAATATGACCTTCTTGCACGTTCTCTCTTGGATTATCCAAAATCTAATCTTCTATTACTCACAGCAGCTCCACCCCACCCACCCCTCCAAACCAAAAGGCATTAGCTGTGAGTCACTGATATAATTCCACTTATCTGCAACAAACTGGAGCAGCTGCAAAGGTGTAAAATGACTGTACATCATTTGTGAGTATTTTGACATGAGCAGAGGATGTACTGAAAGCACATCTCATACATTATTCATTAAAAACATCTCAAACGCTCAGCTGAGACCGTAACTATGTATGAGTCATCTAAATTAATGAGGGGACCGTGTGGTACTCTCACTATGTTATTTTCTGTGAGGCTTCCTGTTTATTTGGATTAAAAGCTTGTAGACTACAGATATTACAGATAACCTGAGGCTTGATTTCTCCTCATTCTCCATAAACTCTCATCAAAGTGAAGCACCTTTCTGTTGGATCACAGCCTGGATGACACAGATTTGTAGACCACAACTGTTTATGATAAGGTTGTCTGACTACACTGACCTCACCGATCCAGCTGGCTTCTCTGATGCAACAGCCGGACTAAATACATAAAAAAAAAAAAGGCAAACTACAGCTGGAGGACTTGTTATTTGGAAAGAAAAAGAGAGCCACTCCTGTGTATTGATTTATGCATCCCCTCTGATGTGCGTCCACCCAGCGAGTGATTGATAGTTTTCATCTCTTTTGAAAACCGGTTGAGTAAAGCCAGAAGCAGTGTCCTGGGGCCAAAGGTCAGGCAGACCCGTTGTGGCGACCTGCCAGCAGTACCGTGCTGCTGGGCCTGGATCAATTACTGGCCTGGATTAGTGGAATAACACAGCAACCCCTGGGGAAGAAACCTGGAGGCGTTCACAGGTCATAAACTAGCCCATACACATCAAACAAATCTCTGATTGATCACAATAATCTACAAATACTGCAAAACATTGAAATCTGAAAATATCACAAAGACAACATATCAAACGTTGAAACTGAGAAATTTCATTGTTTTTTGAAAATTAAATCCTCATTTAGAAATTGATTCCAGCAACATGTTTTAAAAAGTTGGGACGGTGGCAACAAAAGACTGAAAGAGTTGTGAAGGAAAACACCTGGTGGAGCAGCTCACAGTTAATTAGGTTAACTGGCAGCAGGTTAGTGACATGATTGGGTATAAAAAGAACATCCCACAGAGGCTGAGGCTCTCTGAAGGAGAGACGGGGAGAGGTTCGCTGTGTCACACTGTGCTGCATTATTAGATTATATTTGTTCTCACCTCAACTGGAAATACTGGCCGAGGTTAATGTTCAATGGACTCGATTGTTCAGTGAATAGATGTAGTGCACATGGACACACTGCAAGGACCCACAAAATCATTTCAGACTCAAACCTGCTCATCATTGATATTTTCAGCAGTTTCGAAGAGACACGCTGCAAAAACAGACCGTATTTGACACCTCGGCGAGGATTCTCCGACAGCGCTGATGCAAACATCCAGAGAGGTGTGAGAGTCTGTCAAGAGCTGTTTGTAAACCATGAGAGTGTCTTTGAAATCTCTTGCTTCCTAAACGCTACACAGCTCAATGGAGAAGCTGTCATATGTGTATGTGATGTGAAGTTTGCTCACTAATGCAGCCTAAAGGCCAAAATAGCAAACATTTCAAACATTCTGCTGCAAAAAGAAATAGTTAGTTAGTAGTTTTTGCATCTTGTAACGAGCCTGATATTTCAATCCCTGATGTCCAGCTATAATATTTCTCCCTGACTGCATTGTGTAATTTAGCAAACTATTGCAGCAAGCAAAGCAGAAATAAAACCTAAAACATGTGGTACAATCATGCAACGTTCAAGAAAAAGCAGGACAGAGGTCGTACATTTACTCCCTGCATTGCCAAACATTCAGTGTCACCCGCTGCATTCAATGACCTCCATGCAGTGTGTGAAACCTTTTTTTTTTTGTTAATCTATTTTGCACATCTGAGAAAAAAGCTCACTCCCAGGGTTTGGCATTTTAATGAGCGCCTTGTTAGATAAAACAGTGCATGTTTAACTTTCATGGTCATGTGCACAGAGTGTATGCAGGAGGTTTGCGGATTGAGTCGGTGAACCTGAAAGGGCCCTTCACTGACCGCTGCTTACATGAGTCGACATTCACGATGACAAATCATCCCAGCAGCGTGTGAACCTCTGGAGGCTTCCTGGTCATCCACATCAAAACCCCAGATGAAGAATGTCACTCTGACTGTGCTGTGTGTCCCTGTGGCTTGCTATCCTCTACATTATTTCCAAATTCCCCGGCGACCCAAGCGGATCTTCAGTTTCACTCATATGCAAAGTGAAAAGGAAACCCCTCCCTTTACATCTCAGCCTAAACTAGGCCAATATTAATACTAATTTTGTCATTTTTAGTTATCCTCACAGCGATCTTACTTGCAGTGGGAAAGAGACACTGAAATAAAATCAGTCTGCAGCTCCCCTCGGCTTGAAGCAGCTTTGTGGAGAGTTTCAGCTCATTGTTTAACTGTGCAGCCTTTTTTCGGTTCACTCTCACCACTCTCAAAACATCATTTTTGACCTAAGCAGGCAGCTGTTTTGGCAGAAAGGCTCTAAAAACCCCCTGTACGCTACCATCTCAGCAACAGACACAGTTAGCGACTAGCTGGTGAACATAGTGGAGCATTTAGCAGCTAAAAAGCTGGATATTTCCTCCAGGAGTTAGTGGAGACCAAAGACAGAGCAAATATAGAGTGACTATTGGACTACTGGACAACTGGACACGGCTCCAAGTGAATGATAACACTGCAATGAATGTTCAACAACTACAGCACTGATGTGGTTTAGATTGCATGCCTATGGCTCATATGCATAAGCCACTGAGCTCACTCACCTTTTTCTGGAAGGAGCTGCTACTATTAGTCATTTCTCTGGTTTTCCTTCTAACAAATGATCCTGACTGAAACAATGCCTCACTGACTCTGCAAGACATCAGAAGTTTCCTCAGAAATTCAACTGAAATGTTCATTAACCAGAATTAAATTAGCTTAATCTGGGATTTAACCGTTGCCACCCCAGAATCCTCTCACTACTAAACACAGTGTTGTGCTTGTGAAACAAATCTCTTTGGCCCAGAGTCCTGCAGATAATCTTAACTCCTGCCTTCATCCCCTAAGTAATGGCTTTCTGTGGCTCCAACCATGCAACCCATAATCTGGCTGTATGGTAAAAGGCCACATGGCAGATACATGAGCAGTGCAAAAGACTTCAAGATCCCGAGAGTCCACACCAAAATAGAAATTTTATGGTCTTTAGACCTATTTTTGTCTCCCGTTTTGTGAAGTTCAACTGTACAGTTTTGAAAGATAACTAGCAGGTACTGCCCAGCTAAAAGCGACACATAAAGTTATTTTTGAACACGATGAAGCTGCTGCACATCCATTCATCCTAAACCTCTTGTCCCACACATGAGGCACAAGTCTGATCGATTTAACTTGTGCAGAGTTTCATGCAAGTTTCTTGAGCTGATTTTCAAAAAGATCGGAGGTGAGTGGAAACAACTCTCCAGCCCGCATTTAAAAACACAATTTGTAGTTAAGTCACTAAAACCTGCAAATACACTGGAACGCCTCTTTTTGCTGTTTAATTTGAGAAAATAAATGCCATTTTTAATGACTCGAACATGTAATTTTCTTCAGTCCTGGCCATTGCAGTGCAGCAGAGCAGCATACATCCTTTCGACAGTATAATTCAGCGTTGTACTCATGGAGTAATGCCCTGCAGTAGCGATGTCACACTCCTGTCAAGCCCAGTTTAATCCTATTACAACCACTTTCATCATCACCAAGATATCTAGATTAAATTTCCTGTGTCAACAGCGATTATACTGGGATGGCAATGGGATTGCTGAAGCATCCAGATGGGCAGAAGCAACTGGAAGTGATCAGTAATAGCATAAGTATAGATTATATAGTTCAGCACTGGCTCAGGATGCTGCACAAGCCACCGTCTCTGCTACAAATGCCGTTCAAGTATCCATTTGAAGAAGTAAATCATATCCATGTGATTTTTCAGTTGCATTTCAAGACTGCAAAATGCTTTTTTTTTCATCTTTTCATGGGAAAAAGAGGAAATCAAGAGGAAAGAGAGGAAAATCTTGACCAGATGGTCCGGTCAAGATTATCCTCTAAACACGGCCTCCCAGTCTCTCTGAGCCCCCGATGGCAACACCGTCGTTTCAAAGACAGGAGAGTAAACACATGCAGCTCTGTGTCAAGCAGGTCTCTCCACCGGGGGTCTGCATGTTTAGCATCTGTGCTCGAATGTGTTCCTGTGTACAGATGTGTGTTTGCTCGCTCACGGTCATGGAAGGGTTACTTAAATAAGTGGGGTTTGTCTTTTGACCCAGCTGCATTGAAACACACAGCACCACCCACACTTGTCTTGAGCCGTATTCCCACATCTGTGCCGAGGCTCAAATATCACTGCTTCCCCCACAAGCATCCGCTATAGGCGGAGGACGCTGCCTTGCGCAAGCCGTTACTTTCAGATTGTCTAATGTCTTACTCATTTCTAGTCACCACCCTCCAACCTCTGAGATAACCTCAGCCCCTCATGTGAAATATTGACTCTTGAGCTCCGGTTTGTTGGACAAAAGGTCTTCCAATAAGCAGGATGTAGTATGTAAAACACACACAACCCCCTCCTCTGCGAGGTCAGGATTTACCTCATCCCGAGCTGCAGGGATGGCCGGTTTCACTTCACTGGTGGGCGTTATTTTGGCCATCTGATGAAGACAGAGAGGATGGTGTGAGGACTGTCAGCGAGCAGAGGTAGAGTGGAGCGGTTGCCACGGTGAACGTGCTCCGTTTCACCAAGCTGGCCTCTGATTGGCCGCAGCCAAGGAAATTCTGCCAATTGGAAACAATTGATGTTTTGTTGCCGGGCCAAGCTGTCCTGACACAAAGCTGACATTTATTGGCAACAAGATTGCTCCTCAGGTTTAAAAAGGTGACACTTAAAAAAGGGCTCACAAATGAGGCTGTTTGTGCTGCTGTTTGAATAGACAGAGGTTTTTTTTTCCTCAATAAAGAGACAGACAAGGAAATATCAGTGGTGGGAGCAAGTTTACTTAAGTAAAAGTATCAATACTAAATCCTAATTTTATTCATTGGTGGTACAGAAAAGCAAAATATATGCATTGTGCAGAATGTTCCATTTCAATTTATTATATTACTACATATGAATTATTATTATTATGTGATATTACTCTTTCATTGGAGTGTAAGTAGTATTTTAATAAGTCAAGTGGTGGTATTTCGAAGGCAACAACAGTGATACTTTCCTTCAGTCGTAACTGCAGCAGGCCACTGTTTAACAGGTGCAGATAACATGTTATGTACATCTCTGCAGTGCAACACAGAAAAACATCCTTTATTTCACACATATTTCTTTACTGTCAAAACATGATGCCTACATTAACCATATACATTACCCATAATGCAACCCTAAATGCTGACAGTTTGCTCAGAGCTTCAGGTGCATTAAGGTAGTAGCGGCTAATGTAGCCACAAACCGTTGGCCTCAAGAAGAGATGAGGAGCGGGCTGCAGAGGTCTGATAAGCTCACTTCTTTCTAACTCTCTAGTCTTCAGCACCAACCGCCGGTGACTCACGTGACATCACTTGAGGCAATTTGTCAAATTTCGCACAGCTTCCTCTTGATCCACGAAAGGATTTATGCAACGTTTTCACTTTACTGTGGAACTCCCTAAAACCTGTAAACAGACTTTGATGTGTAAAATCATTTCAGTCCCGCTGGGTATTGATTACCGAGGGCTGCCAGACAAATAAAAAATCTTACTTCTGCATGGAGTTCATGTGGCATATAAAGCCTGTGTAGCATCAAACCCCTTGAGATAAGCATCTAATGCTTGTATGACGCATAAATGTTATTATAAAGTGTTCGCTGTCGCTGATCTCATCTAAAAATGACAGATCGCCCCCAGATTCAAGCGAATATGTCAAACAAAGCTGTGCATTTCAGGTCTGAACTATGCAAGACGTAACAGGAATTATTCTCATACTTTATTAAATCTGAGCAGTTCATACAAACACATCCTCCCTGCTTTTAATAAAATCACATCCCTCTGTGATTTCAGGCTGTTTGAAACTGTGGGACATGAACTTTCTGAACTTTGTGCATAAGATGAAAAACAATGAGCTCAGTGTGCTCCATGGAGGCTTTTGTCCACTCTGAGTATTCTTACTTTTTATTACCTCCTTTATAACTCGGGTGTGAGCAAGAAAACATATTTACACAGACTTTTATTTCCTTCTTGCAATGTAAAACTGAAAAAAAAAGAAGAAGCTGATAATAAAAGCCCTCTGGATGTATCATTAAATTAAATCTTTGCTGCTTCTGTTCTCACTTACTAGATCATGTTGCACATTCAAGAGCAAATTACAGTCACGCCACAGATTTCTCCATGTGTCGCTTTAAAGGAATCCAGTTATTCTGACGACTGTGTCTGTGGAAACTCTTGCAGGGGTACAGTAATGCAAGGTGGAAGCATGTCCTGATGTCATTCATTAGTCGTGCATCTCACACAGCCAGACAGTAATTGCCAGCTGCACACGAGTAATTGAATTGGGCGGGCGTGCTTAAACAATTGGCTCTAATTGCATTACTCTTTTGGACCATGACAACTATTGTCAGGCTGAAATTTGCCCCTTCAGCACTGCTAATTGCATATGTAAATCAGCAATATTTGGCCGCTAACAAGAGGGGAGAGTTAATGCGATGAAGGAATTCGTCCACTGAGGTTGATTTACAGCATGACTGGCAGGCGTCCACTGGTGGAGGTTGAAAACAGACCGCAGGGATCAAACTGGTTCAACTTTGTTTGATTAATGTACACATCAGAGTATCAATCAAAACAGATGATTTCACTGGCTCTGTATTGGGGGAATGTATGAAAATTGTAAGGAATGGAAAGGGGGAGGGTTTTGTTGTTTTTCCTTTGGTTAAAGGGTGAGAAGCTTGATGTTTTACTAATCAGGGGCATAAAATGTGTGATCCTGCAGATGCACGCAGGTTGTTCATAGTAATTAGTCCATATGGTGTGTGTGTGTGTGTCTTCACATACTGGTTAGCTTTCATTCTTTGACATAAAACCTAATACAGTTGGCCATAGCTCTCACTTTCAAAGACTACTTTTATTTAGTTTTAGTTAGTTAGCTAGTTATAAAGTGGAGTGCACAGTCTTAACCAACTGAGAGAAGGGCTTCAGAACTAAAGAGTATATTTAACATAGTGTGCATGACAGGAAAAAGAAAAGAGTGTGTGAGAGGACTTTTCAGCAATTAGATTTCATCATGATGGCATACTTTTACTCGGGTTGTCGCTAAATAAGCCAGACAGGCATATCACCCTGATGGGATGTAGACACTGTGGGTGGTGACAGAGTGAAGAACAGCCTAGCAGACAGGAAAGGACCCACTGGACTGCTGATGAAACTGGAGGTGAGTGAAGGGGAGGTGGGTCGCATTGATCAGACACTGCGATGAAGACTGACAGCATCAGATAAAGGAAAGGTTTGACTCTTGATTTAAATGAGTTGAACCAATTTAACACAATATTTTGGGGTGTTCCGGTGAAGAGGAGGGTCCCCAAAAAACATCAGTAACACTGGGCAGAGCCTTGCTTTTTTTTAAAAAGTGACCCCGTCTCCCTGCCCAAATAATTTCTGTACGGTCCCTTGAAAGCTCAGAGTGAGTTATGTGTCACACATGGCGGTGCAGGGAGCGTTGAGGACGAAGGGGTGGAGGAGGAGGAGGAGAGGAGGTCACGTTTCAATTTCCCTGGAGCAGTCTCTCCTCCCTCTCAATCCTGCTGCACAGTTTTCTTCATCCTCTTCCTCTGGGTGTGTTGAGCAGTCCTTCACAGAGAGAGACAGATCACATCTGGAGCGGCAGCCATGGGGCCAAACACGGCGCCAGCCAACACCACAGAAACACACACTCGTCCCTGCATGTCCCAAAATGTTGTTCTGTGGTGGCACAAAAGAGTTTGATGCTCACACTTAACTCCTTATTCATGCGTACAGGAGTTCTGAAGTATTAGACGTACAGTTGGTTCCGTAATACAAGGAGCGGTTTTCACTTGGAGCAGGAAAGCAGGAAAGGAGTCACTCCACTTTAAAAATTCCTCCCACTGAAGTGCCCTTAAAAGCTTCTTAAATTAATCCTGAGAAATTAACATAAGCAGATACCATTCCTTTTGCGCCGAGGCAGGGCAGACCCTCATGCATGTTAATTGTTCACAGCTTTTATAATCCAGTCTTCCACATGTGGGACCTGATCCAGCCTGCCTGTTTCTGATTAAGACCAGCCACGTGGGACGAGCGATGCTGAGAGAGGGATCTGTGGTACATTTTTCTGGGTTTGCGGGATCCAAAACTATTGTCTTGATTGGCCAGCCGAAACTTCACTGTCATGCTCAGAACCTGATTTTTGCGCATATCCCCAGCTGAATGACAATGATAGATGCCAAATACAGCTCGATAATTACATCTGTGGAAAACGCATAGTGTGCAGATCAGCATTGGTTAATTACTCTGTTTTTAGGGGACATATTTTGATCCTGCGCTACCCTAAAACCTATAGTCTTGTACTTTTATGGGAATCCATTGTTCAGGGACTGTCTGTCCAAATTTGTGTCCCACTGTGGGAATGAAAATAAAGAGAGTGAGGGAAGAAAATGTTTAGCATGATGGATAACACATGCTTGCCCTTGTGATGTTTACGTACACTGCGTCATGAAGGTACCCTAAAAAGGAAGTACTCTCAAACAACTACTTACAGAATTTCATGTGTTTATTTTTGTGTTTTCTTTATATGCATAACTGACCATGGCTGTTACAACAGATTTTTAGCTTCACCGCTAGCACCGCTAGCATGACATCTGCGCTCAGTCGGGCCCCCACTGTGGTCAAGTCTGAAATATCTCAACAATTATTGGATGAACTGACATGAAGTTCGGCACAGACAACAAATGAAAGCAGGATGGCCACAGACTTTGGTGATCCGGTTCATTAGCAGGTTTAAATTTGAATTTCAACCTGCAAAACTAATGACTTTGCTATCAGCCTCAGCTATACTTAGTTTTTGCTGACAATTGTTAGCATAGGCTAGCACATGCTAAACTAAGATGCTTATATGTTATATGCATGTTAGCACAGAGCTGATGTATTGGCTGTGGACTTGTTTTTGAATAAGTGTTGGTGTCACTCCATTGTTCAAAACCATTGTTCAAGGCTCACATGTTTATGTCAGCATTTAAAAATATTGCTAGAAGAAAATCTAACACAGAAGAGGCAAAGATATAAATTGCATCACTGACACCTCAATAGGCCACAATGCAATGCTACAAAAGAAAGATGTATTTTGAAAAAGACATGCAGCTTAAGCTACAGCTGCATGTGTTTTTCAAACCAGCCTGTTGTCCCGACCTGATCTTACAGTCCTACAGCTGTCTCTGTTGCTATTGATCTAAACATACTGACTTGCAACAAGTTCAGGCATTGTTCGTGTATATTTTATGTTCCTCTGTATAAGGCATATTGGGAAATGAAGGAGATCGCGAAGGCACATGGTAGGTCAAAAAACAAACAAACCACTTGAGCACGAGCAAAGTCATATATATGAGGTCTTACCATCATCATCCATCTTTTTATTTTTAACTTAAAGCCTCTGAAAACTTCTCTTTGATATTAAAGATCAATGGCTCAAGTTGGAGTTGAACAAGTTAGTTAGAGTAAGAAACTGGGAGAATTGTTTTTTAGGACCTTTAACCGTGCAATCTACTGATGCCTGCACTGAGGCCCCTGTGGCCTCTTGTTTTATGTGCCCTGGCTGTAGCCTGCATGCTGGAGGCTGCATGTCTTGGGGAGGGTGGGTGATGGAAGATGAAGAATATGATCATTAGGCAGTGCTGTTGTATATCAACGGGTCACCAGGGAACCCTCCATCACTGACGAGGCTGTCCATGTTGCCTCCGCTCTCGGGCAGTGTGTCGAGTTTCATGCACATGGAGTGGATTAGCCATGTGTGACACTTCACCAAGGCGACTTCCACCTCACTCTGACCAAGCAGGGACTGGTTTGTTTGGAGGTCCCACTTTGTTTTCTTTGCAAACACAGTGCACATTTAAGACTTGTTGTTGCAGGATGGTGCGCATTTACTGCAGCCGAGGCCACTGTTGTAAAGCAGTCTGAGGAATGTTGCTGGAATTTGGCACCCATTGTACAGGAGAAGAGTTATTTCATCAGGAGTAAACTACAGCTTATATGATTTAGGTTTTACTTTTTCTTCCCTTAAATTAATATAGTTTGGTTTTCTTTTTGATACAGCTAATCCAGGCATATTGCGAATAGAAGGACGTAAGCAGCTTAGCACAGTATTAATTAATTGTTGGCCACTTGGGGCAGCAGAACAAGCTGAGAACACAACACTAACATATTGTCACCATATGAAGTTGATATGCCAAATGTGTGAGCATACAGTTTCTGGCCAAACAACAAATATGAAGCCAATACTCTCTCTATTAGCTCCGATTTTGGTCTCTACCAACTCCTGAGGCAAATGTCTGGCTCTTTAGCTGCTAAATGCTAGAGATAACTGTGGAGCGGCTAGTTGCTAACTGTAAGTGTACAGTTGTCAATGAATGTGAACCACAACAGTGAAGCTAGAGCTGGTAAAACCAAAACAACGACCTGAAAGATGATGAAATGCTCAGTAGAGCCGAGGGTAACTACACTATAAGCAGCTGCTGTCATTTTACACGTAGTAATTTTATCCATTGTTAATATAGGAATATTGAAAACTGCAGCTTTAAAGCCTCCCTCACTGTTTTCTGGATATCCGTCCATGAAATTTCATAATTTTGTGAAACCATCAGCCACACCGCTGCTTTTACAGCAGCATCAATCTGTTTTCTATGCTATAATTCAGTATCTCTCTGGCATCCTCTTCTCCTCACAAAGCAAAGTTTACAAAAATGTCTGTGGTATGAAACACAATTGCTCCATCGAAAGGGAAATACATCAAAGGGATTAAAGTGCAGGGTTAGCCACAGCGCAGTGTGTGTTTTGCTGAAGGACGCTTCAGAAATCCTGTGAGACTTCATTTAGCTTTTGTGTACATTGCACACTGGCTTCATGGTTTGCTTTCATCCTCCGGTCTGGACTGCATTCAACTCTCCTGCTTTTTTAATATACTGTAGTGACTCCAGCATCCATTGTGTCATTGTAAAAGCCGCTCAGCATGAATCACAAATTCCATTTATATAGACGCACACTTTAAAACCGGGGGAAGAGTAAAACATTAAACCATGTTCAACAGTCGAACAACTCAGGCACTTCCAGCCTGCATCACGGACCACCAGTGAAACCATTTATTAGCTCAGCATCGGTGAACTCCCTCTCAGAGAATGCTTGGCCGCAGTCCCAGAGCATGGACACAATGGACCTGAAACTGCAAGGTGCTCTCCCACTCTTTATCGCAACATTTTCTAGTCAAATTAGATAAAATAAGCTCTCTGTGAAACTCCCATGAAGAAGGGGGAGGTGATGAAGCTGTGAGGGTTGGTGAGTGTGTCAGGAGACAGCAGTGTAACGTCTGGTGTCCAGTTTCAAGCTGCACTCAGGTTTCCTTTTAACAAACTGAGCCCTTTGCCTGCTTGGCTTAAAATCAGTGAGCTGTTGTCCGAAGGTAAACAATACAAACTGCTTTCCAAACATTTTGAAGGGTCAGTTCACTCCAGTTACAAATGAAAAGGATGTTTTTATCAGTTCCCTCTTACAGTAATGCAGATAGCTGTTTCATTTTGTTGTGATATATTGCTGTAGATTTTTAAAAAATCTAATTTCACATCTGGGAGCACTACAAACAAAGTTGCATTAGCTTCTATCGTATTTGGGGTGGTGTCAGAAATCTCAGAAGCAGATATCACAAAGGAGTACTTCCACATTTTGGGAAATGCACTTATTTGCATTCTTGGACAGTTAGATTAGAAGATTAATACCACTCTCCTGTTTGTGAGGTAAATACGAAGCTAAAACCAGCTACCACTTCGCTTAGCTTAGCACAAAGACTGGAAAGAGGGAACACCACTTGGCTGCCTCTGTCCGAAGGTAACAAAATCCACCAACCAGCACATCTAAAGCTCAATAATTAACAAGCTATATCTCATCTTTTAAGTCCATACAATAACCAAAGTGTAAAAAGGAGATTTTGTGTTTTTACACGGTGTGTTGGGAGCGTTGACTTCCTGGAGTCAAAGGGACAAGATGAGACAAAAATTCATTAAACACGTATATAGAGTGCAAATGTCAGTGAGGCGCACATCCAAAATCCACACAATAGCAATAAAATAAACAGGTTAACAGTAAGGATCATAAAAACAGGAGCGGTCGGGTAAAGACTTCAGGAATTTATTGCGCCCAACAAACAAGGTATAAGGTGTTAATTAGTGAGCTTCAAAGGTGCTGAGATATGCATATTGTTTTTTTACCTTTGGACAGACCCAGGCTAGCTGTTTCCCCCCGTTTCCAGCCTTTGTGCTAAGCTACACATGAAAGAAAATAAGCATGTTCTGCAAAATGTCTTGTACCCAAAACTTTTCCCTTAAAACCATAGCAAAATATTTTAAATCGTACGTTTGATTTCCACAAAACTTATCTTAGTTATGTCACCACCCACCATCACTACTCACATGGTCTCACCTCAAGGGCCTTTAAAGCAAGTGTCTCAACTGCTTAAGCAAAGTTTTCACCTGATAATTTAAATACAATACAAAGAAATCCTTTGGAGTAAAGAGAAAAGTGCAGGACTGGATCTGAAACTAAGAACGGGAAGAATAACGTGCCCACAGTGTTGCCACAGAGCAGTTTGCAGCCTGATTACAATCCAGGATATAAATCTTTAATAATCAGCAGTATAGATGGAAATGAGGTGATCAACACTGCAGAGGAGTTTTCACAGTCTGCAGCACCCGGAGGATGAAAAATGTGCCTTTGTCGCTTCCCTGTCTATAACCCCTCTCCTCCACGTCTCCACACTGCATACATAATAACAGGCTGAACTCAGCCAACTGAAAATAGATAATGATGTGTTATCTCAGTCACTGAGGCTGTACAGTATGTAACGCTGCCAGCCCCCTGAAGAAAACGTCAGCGAGGATGTCTCACATTTCCATCATGTTCCTTTAGATGCAGCTACGCTCTGCTCTGGTAATATTAGCGCTGTCTTATCAAGTCATATACGTCCGTGACACTGTCACAATGACAGGATGTACATGTGAAGGAGGGCACGGCTAATGCTGGCTGGCGTGGGCTCTTTGAGGCTTATGAGTGACTCAGAGATGGTTATCTTTCGTTCGTGTTTATTTCAGGGAAGTCAGCATGACGGTGAGGCCGTTCACATTCTCACATTGAGTGAATCTCGTGTAGCATGAGAAGGGTCAGTTCAACCCCCTCACATACAAAAAAAAGCTTGTGTGGTGTCTAGCCATGCAGATAGTTTTGGATTTATTCACACAGATTTCTGAGTGAGATTTCTGCCTCCTCCGTGGAAATGAACTGACTCTCTTTTGTGGAGCTCACAGCACTCAAATAGGCCTATAACATTAAAATTCAATAACTTGTCTTCCCAGAAACAGTTGCCTGATTACTCTGGATAATCCACAGAAAAAAAAAAAAAAAAGATGGCCCTTGTGAATTTTTAAATGTATTTTTTCATTATTATGAGCACCACAAACTGGGTGGAGGCAGAAATCTCAGAGGCAGACACATCAAAACCTCAGCAGTTAAAGCCAAACGACCAAATACCACCAGAGGAATGTAATGATGTGCGGTTTTTAGATATTTATATGCATTTATTAATATATTTATCACCAGTTCCACACAAATTTATATCAAGCTTCTGACTTTTGATTATTAGCATTCAGTGCTTCTGTTGATCTGGGCGGCGAGCTGCTGCATGTAATTGCTCTGACAGGGATAAATAAAGTTGTATTGAATCAACCCTTTAAGCAGTACTTGAACAGTGAATGCTGTAAAAGGCGTAAGGCCAGAAGGTGAACTACTACATGATCCTAAAATTCAGTGATTAAGTCAACCTTAAATGGAAGTGACAAAGCCGCAGGAATTAAAAAACATTCAGAAACCATTGTTCATTTCCCCATTTCCAACCGCGAGTTAACGTTGTTTCTTTTAAAGTGTGACCAAGATTGTTCCTGAACCTTAAAAGTAGCCATTTTAATCCAAACCATGATCTTTTCCCAAACCCTAACAGTCGTGTTTGTGCCTAAACCTAACCAAACCTTAACCGTATGATGTTGTCACATCATAAAACGCATCTATGTTTTAACAGTGATTTGTAGCAGGTTTGGAAAACACAGACAACGCTCAAATCAGATCAGAAAACACTTCGATTTTTATTATTATTAATCTCTCCATGTATGTGGAGGTGAGGAATTCAGCCTCTTTTGCCAGCATCTTCCCTGATATTCAACCTAAAGCACATAATAATGAGAGTGAGAGTTTAACAACTGCATTTGAGTTTATCTTAAGTCACTTCACTATCATTCAATTATTGAAACCTTTTTTTGAGTCAATAAAAAGGCCATAGACAACACTGAATATGGCCTCTTAAACCATAGCCTTAAACCATTTAATTCAGTTTACATATATAAAACAGTGTTAGCAAAACTGATTATAGGCATCATAAAATCAGACTTTATGGAGTTGTGTTGGATTAGACTGTACAGATGTGTATGATAAAGTTGCCACTGGGTGCATTACCCCGACATTAAGCACTAATTAAATGAAGTGAAAGTTCACAGTTGTCATTACTTCCCCTTTAAGTTCAGAGTCTACATGAACTGTCTCTCTGTGGCTGTCCATGAAGATGTAATTCAAGTGTCAGTCTTTTGTGACAACCACAGATTGAAACCATGTCACAATGCATTCACAGTGTTCTGAGAGAGAGAGAGAAAAATAAGACCTCCTCTTAAAGATATATGACACGTCTTGAAGCCACAAAGGAAAAGGACATCCTCTCCAACTGAAAGAATCCACTGTAGTTACCTCTGAAGGAGTCTGTGGTGTAAGATGGGTGAGAGACGGCTGCCCTCAGATACTCAACCACTCACCAATCAAACAAGTAAGTATTATGTCAAAAGGTGGTGAGAAATTAGGACAATAACGTTGTAATGGCCTTGAGTGGATATAAATCTCCGTCCGCTGAGCCTTTCGAGACAGCTGAGGATGAAGGAGCTGAGGCCGGAAGGTCATGAACTGTCTTTATGAGCTTTGTGGTGACAGACTAAATAAAGATGGATGATAGGTAGAAGAGGTGAGTCACTCCTCAGCCAGTGAGTCAATCCATCTTCTGTCACAATCATACAAATAGACAAAGCAACACGAATGCACACTTTCTGACTAACTGGAGGACGAGTCGAGAGAGAGCGCGCTGGGGAGGGGAGCACCTAACAGAAAACACCTAAAATCATGATGAATGCAAACCACGAACTTGGGGAAATTCCCCCTCAGAACAAGCCAAGCCAGATAAATACCTGTCCAACAGGACTTTTCAGGCCCTGAACGCCCTCAGTTCCCACCGTCATAGAAAAGCTACGCTGACCCTGTCTTTGGTCGTAGCCTTTTCTTCTTCTTTCTTTCTTTTCTTGCTTTGTTTAGCGGTGCAAGCTGTTGCAGGTAAAGGTGAAACGGGAACCACTGACTGTACTTTCTCTGCCACTGTTGTGCAACCAGCTCAATGTAGCTTTAGCAATACATCTGTGTTGCCTTGCGATCATGAGTCAATGAGTGCGCACAGGTAGGCAGACACGTAGCTCTTATTGCAGCATTATTACATTATTGTTGGAATGTAAAGAGATTTTCACCAAATGTCGCCTACCGAGCTTTAATACATGGAAACCTCTGGGCAGAAACCACTGAAGGAGGATGAAAAGTGGAAACCTAAGCTGTTGGTCTGCAGCTTACAGATGGATGCAGTCCTCTCCTCTGGCTGGCAGGGAGGGTCCTGACCTTTGACCCCAGCTGGATGCCTATTCTTATAGGGGGGTTCCTCCCTGCTGCTGGTGTGCTGCTGTTTTGACAGCATAAGGGAAAAAGCGTTCCATCAGAGGAAGCAGCCATATGTCTTTAAACCCCCCACCCAAAACACCTCACATCTTCATCTGCTGCAGACAGGACAGCATTGATTCTCTCTCAGGAGATTCACATCATGTGTCACATGTGAGTAAGATTTACAGAATGGCAGTCCAGAGGCTGCTCTGACAAATAGGCTTCACAGAGAGATTCATGTGTGTTGCTGTAATCTGCAGGCGAAATATTGAACAACGGGGTTGGGATTGAGGAGATAATGCCGTAATCCCCACCTGAAATTTTGAAATCCACTCAATTCTGCATAATCCTGGTTAAAATGCAGAGTTTCAGGTTCATGAAAGCGCATCAAAACATTGCTATCTATCATTTGTTTAATCAGTGTGACTCTATTTCTCCCCATACAGAAAGTCCTGTCATGCTTAAACAGCCTTATTATTATCTTATTTCCTCACTGACCATTCTAGATTTATGTTTGTGTGTCAACTTTCAATTTTCTTTTTACTTTTATGAGAAAATGTGCAATATCCAGTTACTCTAACGCAGCTTTAAACCTCTGGGAAACGCAAACATGTCATCACCTTTAAAGTTAATATTGTGAGCTTGCAGCTAACAGTCATCTGGGCTACACATCCAGCAGTGATGGAGATGTGATTGGTCTCTATCAGCTTCTGAGGGAAATTTCTGGCTGTTTAGCTGCTAAATGCTAAATGTTCACCAGCTAGCGTCTGTTGTTTTGTTTGAAAACAGCTGCCGGCTGCAGCTGGGAGAGTAAATAAAGATGCTTAAACATGTTATTAACCTTATGCGGCTCCCCAAGTTTTTTCATTTGTCCCATTTCCTGTTTTGTCTTTAAATGCAAGTAAAAAGTTTGTGAAAGTTGTGAAAAACACGTCTTCATTTTAGAGCCTGACGACATCACATCCCCCACAGATCAAGTGAAAAAGATCCTCTTTGGTGCAATGTTAGGCACTAACTAGCTTACTGCCAGCTCAACTAGCTTAATCACCAAATGCCATGACAGTTAACTGGTTTCTTACCCAGTGATGCCCAGACTGACCATTCCCCCACCTGAATGTGTGTCGTGGTAATCTCTCTGTGAGGTTCACGAGGGCCTGAAGCTGCACGATTACCTCTCTGTTTGAAGCACCACTTCACATGCACTCAGGCAAAGTGCAGCAGCCCGCTGAATAACATCAGCGGTCACGGACGACAGCAGAAAGTGTGGACAAGCACTAAAAACAAGCTTTCACACAAAAAACCCACTACCTTCATGTTTGCAGCTGTCAGCCCCCTTGTGTTTTTTTTGTTTTTTTTCCTCAAAATGCTTTTTGCTCTGCACTTATGTCACCGACCTCCAGTGTTAAATAATTGAAGTGGACACATTTTGGCATGTAGTCATGTAATACAGGTTTTTTTCCTCCTCTGATACATTCAACTTGAGCGTTAAAGCATCAGTAGGAGTCGTGGCCTCTTCATGAATTAAACATGGTGCCATCAAAGCCCAGAGGGAGTGTTACCTTGCTATCTGCAGCGGTAGAGGAGCAGCTGGGTCTGTCTGTGCAAGAGTCTCTAAACTTTAAAGTCAGACGTCGCACTTTAGTTGCATCATCTCACCGACTTTAGTATTTATAGACCGCTGTAGTGCATCCTAAGGCTGATTTGAAACATTAAGCTTTATGAGCAGCCTCAGCACTTCTTCCCCCTGATTAACACACAAGATCAGCACTTTCATACCACACACTAACTTTTGGCACACTTTCTTTCTCTCTTTGTTCTTCAACAGAGTTTGCCAGGCTGAGTTTGCTGTGGTGGAGGTGCTGCTGGTGGTCCTGGTATGTCTTTCCGGATAGCCCTAACGGAGGGGTCCCAATGATAGTAAATTATCTCTGAGAGGCTGAGGGAGAGAAGTAAACAAGAGACGACCCAGCAGCCCGAACCGGGAGAGCTCAGTCAACGCGGTGGTAATATGTCAGTGTCACCAGATACAGGAGCCGGCGCTCAGACGGTGAGGAAGAACGACGAGCGCAACAATGAAAGGCTCAATATGCACAAGGTTTGGTGTCAGATGTCAGAGGTTCTTCAACAAGTAATGTTATTTTCCACATCTATAGTAAAATGAATCTATGAATAATAAATGGGTTTTAATGCTTTTCATTCTAATGTTACTATATAAAAACATTTAAAGAGAAACTAAGTGACTGATTTCTAATCCAGTGTTTGTGAATATTAAGTGCTTTAAGTTACTAATTTATTGTTTTGTTTCATTAATGAGTTTCAAGAAGCTTTACTTAAATGTGCGCGTGTGTAGTGTTTGTGAACCCCTGAGTCTTGAGCCCATGCTTGTGTCGCTGTGTGCTGAGCAGATAAGTAGACTGTTGAGAGGTTCAGTGCATCCAGAGGGTTGTGAGGGAAGTCCTTTGGGTTATACAGGAAGCACGTAAACTGAGCTGGAGTACAAACAGGAAGCGGGTGATGAAATTCAGGTTTTGTTGCAGCGGAGAGAGGAAACGCTTGAGAGTTCCTCAATCGTTTCAGCACATGGTCGAGTTGCTAGAAAGCTGTGAAGTTGCAGGAAAAAGAGTTTCTGTGGTTGATTGAGAGGGTCGCAGGGTCACATCATGCAGTTCTTTCACTGATCAGAGTTTGTACTTTTTTGTTTCTTAATAATTATTTGAAATTAATTTTAAAAAAAAAAACAATTTTAACAACAAAATATAAAGACGGCTGCACTTGTTGGAATACTTTTTCTACGGTAGTGTTAACCAGTCTTGGTGGTCTGGGGGTCGTGACCCCCTGTACTGCAGCAGAGACAGGTGCTGCCACATTTTTCTCTTCCTGATGCATCTGCTGCAGACAGTCAAATTTAAGCAACTGTCTTAATGTGTGACTGAAAGTGTCCACACATTCTCACCTCGGAGTTAAACCTTCCTCCGTCAGTGTTTCATCTGTTTGTCAAACTGTCTGTATCCATTGTAGGTGTTGTTATATGATTTAACTTGAATATTGTAGGCCGTTATTAAAGTTTAACAAAAGAGTTTCCCGTAAAGGGGGCTCAACATTTTAGAATAAAAGACAGATGAAACCAGATTTTACAAGCTTTGACAGATTTTAGTTGAATAGCAGACATGAAGATGTGGAAACGGCGTCTTGGCAAAGAAAGCTTTTTTTTAGGCATTTTGCCTTCACTACAAAGGAACCTTAAAGAGGAAACAAAGGGTGAGAGAGGGGAAGTGACGTGCATCAAAGGTCCAACATTAAACAGGAGATTTAACCACAATCCCACCACAACACCATGAAAGAAACTGTTTTTTAGAGAAACAAAGGTCCTCTGATGCCATGGTATTTTCATTCATTTTCAGATATGCATTATCTCTTATTAGGTGCTTCAATATCTTTTTTATATAGAATACAAACTGTTATGTATCTGGTATGTATACTGTATCTTCTGTGATCATCAAATAATCTAAGTTGTCGCAAATGAAGTTAAACTTGTGCTTGCCAGTGGAAATGTGCTGGTCCCCTCCTCTTCCTCATCCACTGATGCTTTTTTTCCTTTGGTCAACAAAACAAAACCTCCATCATCCGATTGAACACCAAATGATGTCATTCGTGTGGCAAACAGCTTCCCCTCAATTTCAGCGAGTTGATTGTTTGCGATGAATTCAGGATCTAATTAAATTTGGTTTTCTGCGAGCCTGAAAAGAGAGCGGGAATCTGAATGGAAGGCTGATGCTGTCTTTTTACTGTCAGGGTATAAAAACACAGCTTCATGAGCTCTGTTTCACAGGATCAACAACTGAGCCAAACCCGCTGATGAGACAAACAGAAAACCCAGAGGTGGCTGGAGGCTCTCGATAACAGCACAGCTTTCATCCTGGTTAATGTTAAATGCACGCGTTGTGTTTGTACACATCTCTTTATCCCTTGGCATGTATTTATGTACTTACATATATGTGCACTGGTAATCTGTCTGGAGGAGAGAGACACATACTGCACAGTCAAGTCTGACGTTTTCTGAAGCCTACAGGCAGACACCTGCATGTGAGCGTTTTGTCCATGTAGCTTCTTTACCCTCAGAGTTCATAGGTCACATTCATACCACTTTTTCACTTGTCTGTCTCTGGTGTCACATTCCCCTGAAACAGATACAGCTGACACAAAAGATGGACTCACTTTTGTGACACTTTTCTGCCGCGGCTGCAGAGGTTCAGAAATAGCAGTCCCATTCACAACTGCTACACTGACGCCACAGCGGCGACGATCACTAACTCATAGACACTTTGTTTGCTTGTTATGCTTCAAAATAACAAACTACTGGAGATCTTTTTTTCCCCAGATTTGTTGTTTTTGCAATCAAGCAACTATGATTCTGCTGATTACAATATAAACCACTGGCATAAAAGTCAGTATTACCTGTGGGAGCTCGTGCTCACACAACCTGTTACTATCAGTATCCGAGAAAGAAGTACACACTGAACAACGCTGCAGCAAGAACCCACATACTATCCCATTACAGTGAGTGGCATAATAATGACTTAGGGCATATCTGCTGTGGAGGTAGATGCACATGTATGATGTATGTGCATGCCTGTACAGCCCCCCTGTAATCAGCATCCTGGCTGCTGGAGATAAGACACAGAGGCACAGTGTGCAGGCTGCAGCTGGATTTCTGCCAGCAGACTTCAGGCCAAAGCATCCACACCAGCAACACCACTGTGGACACTTCTGCCAGCGATAGTCAGACAGTATCCGGCTCCTCCACCATCATTATCCAACACACTCCACCACCGTAACACCTTTGCTGTATGAATCAAGTGCTGACAAAACTCTCAAAAGACTAAAACGTCTTGAATCAGTCATCTAGGTCAGTGATTCGCAACCAGAGGGACGCTACAGGGCACTTCTGCAGTCGCCAGGGGGGTACGTGAAAAGATTCTCAGCTAATTTGAAAAGATAGAGTTTATGACCTCATTAAAAGAAATGATATCCACATATTGAGTCAGCCACAGTGAACATGACTTGTTGCAGTTGAGAGTCCATGAAAAGCAGTTGGCAAGCAGATAAGAGCTAGTTCACTAAAATGAAGGAAACATTTGGCTTGTGGACAAATACAAATGCAAAATGTACCAAATTGACCTAAATTTATACTGACAGCTCAATACGAAAAGAAATACGGTGATAATATCCACTTTTAAATAATTAATATCAAATGAACACAGTCAAATGAGCAGTGGATGAGGGGTTACTTGAGTTCATCTGATATGGCTGTGAGGGTAACGCTGACGAAAAAAAGGTTGTGAATGTGGTCGAGTTTCTTCCCTCCCTTTGTTTGAACACACTCAGTGAAACCTGGAGATGCAGGATTTGTTTACTCTGTTCCCCTCACAGCAATCAAATCCATTTTTTTTAGAGATCATCCTCCAACGATTTCAACATTGACTGACCGACTGCAAACAACTCATCACAGTCTGACACAAAGGCTTCATTTGATTTTGTCAGATTTTTGTGTCGCCACTATTTCATCACACCTGAGTTTTGCGTTTTCATGTCAGTGCACACATTACGATACACTGAGCTTCCTGTCCATCAACTGATGAAGAAAAGAGAATAATCCCTCAAAAACATGCCACCTTACAAACCTTTGTCTAATTATTTACAGCATATTGTCACCAGACAAGTTGTTTTTTCACACATAAAGTTTGCATTTCTACAAACAGCAAACAAAGAGTAGACCAAAGGATCAATATGTACTACTCACACAGTCAAAAGTTAAAGTGTAAACCACATACAGACTGGATGTGTTACTCCACATGATGCTATTACTCTTTAAACTCTTTAAAAGGAGGTTTGTGGAGCAAAGGAAGAGCTTCGAGTCATCTCTCCTAAACAAACAGTATCTCTGTAAAGCATCTTTTAGCACCTCCAACCAGCCAAGCTTCTACCGTAATTTACTTTTAATAGCGTCCATTCTTCTCTGATTGCTGTTGGACGATCAACACAAGGAGAGCTATTAGAAAAACAAAAGCCCACTCCTCAAGACTCACTTCAACAACAGCACTGTACTATAAATCAGCTCCCAAACCCCTTAGTCAGGGAAAATACACTCCATGTGGAAGTTGTACTACGTTGCATCAGCCAAGAGAAAAGGGGGAAAAAAATGTTTTTAACATGCAAAGAGGGCTCTGTGTGGCTGTGCGAGCCAGGGGCAGCTCTTCAGCCAGAGCTCCATCTTTACGAGCCCACAGACACAATCACACTGGAACATGTGGTTTTGATCGGCTCACGTGCAAGGCCGAGGCCAGTTAAAGCACCAGTACACAATGATCACTCACTATGCTGCAGCAATGAGAACCACATGCCAGATCAAACCCAAATGCCCTGATCCCAGTCCCTGTTTTCAGTCATGTCCTGTCCCGTGGGAGCCCTGTTCCCAAGCTTACAAACAATGGCTCTGTATTCATTCAACTTTTTCAAGCAGACTATAGAGCCCCTCCCAAACATGTTTTATTGTGGCACCGGATTATATATGACTGATGTGTCGAACAAGGAATTTTCTAATTTGTCTGCCATAGATTCAGGATGTTTTTCTGACATCACCACACCTCTTTATCAATTAAGGTATTAAGATGATACTGGAGGCTAAATCAGCCCGACTGTGTTTGCCTCTGTCAGTGTTTTCAATGCGAGATCAGACACGTTGAATCCAAATCTGACAGGCTCTGCAACCTCCTGCTCCTCACGCAACAACAAACATGACGAAATCGTTGCTCACCCGTTTATACATCTGTCTCATTCATGTCGTCCAGCCAAATACCGTTTAAAACTCAACTGAGGGACTTTCTGGCTACTTTCAGGGCAGCAGAAAATAATTATGAAGACAAGATTGGCACATTATCATTTTTTAAGGTGATATGAGGATAGTTAGAGAACAACACTTGCATTCATATGTTCATAATTCTTCTGGAGATGTGTATGAAAAGATGTACAAGACATTCAGAATATTCCATATTTCAATATTTTAGTGATTTAGCCACAAAAAACACAGGCTCTTGGCATTGAATACTTAGTCTGTGCAACATCATATAGTTTCAATGAGGAGCTGCAACAAGCTGGCACAGAGTGCACATAATGAGTCTGCCAGACAGTCGGGATATAAGAGGATTTTTCCAACTTAAGAGTCACTCGAGGGTAAATAAAAGAGGAAAACTGGATGTGAAGGGGTTAAGTCAGAACAAATTCCACGCATTCTCTGCTACCAGCTCCTAAAATCTAACCTTTTTCTTAAGGCAACTGTTTTATTTCACCTTTCTTTCACATTACATTAAATGATTGATTAAATGATGTAAAAATGAGAAGCACACGAAAATGCTGTTACAACACAGCAACAAAACATCCCTCACGGGTCACTGCCTGACTTATCACACCTTCTAACTGTGCCACTGGGATGTACTAGTAAATTTACCCCATTTGCCCCTGTCTGGGTTGTGATGTCTGCTGGGTGGTAACAGCATGTCATTACGCTGCATTCGCTGACCACGAGCAGATTGTTTCAATAGCACACTTTGTACTCTCATGAACTGTCAACTGGGAAAAAAAACCCTTCAAATTCCCCCACCCAACAGCTGGTTAATCCCCTCCAGCGATCTGGTCCCACAGAAAACCCACAGTGGACACCCAGGCTGAGGACGGAGATATACGTTTCTGCTGTGTAGTAGAAAGTGTCAAAGCCGACAGGTCGTAACCCTGAACTGGTGGCTGTGTGGGAAGACTGGTGATGGTAAAGCAGCATGCCTGCGTCTCCGTCGCTCAGTCTCTTCCTGTGTGTTTCTCTCATGCTGTTGTCATTGGATTCCTGCGCTGACCCTGACACCCATTCATTGCTCACTTCAACACACGTTCGCTTCTACAGAGCAGGTGACAACCAAGAATACTTTCTCTCTGTTGTTGAGCTGCATGCCACTGTGAGGGGAGAACAGAGTGATGACATGACACATATTTAGCCATCCAGTAAAAAGAAGATGCTATAGATTATCGTGAGGCTCTACATGGTGTCCAATGAGGTCATGCGGTCACGCTCTGAGGATATTATTCTTCTCACTGAAGCTGTAGCTTGAGGGCTCAAGGCCATTCATGCTCCAGCTACAACAGATCAGCCTTTTATAATAAACTTTTTACATTGTCCCACGTGACCCATCACTGTTATTCCTGTCCATTCTCCCAAACGCCACCATAGATAATGCATAATGCACGTCACCATTCTTTCCCCAGATTAAACCGAGGGGGATATTGTGTTAGGGAGCCCTCTCCAATGCACTGAGACCCAGGCGGGCTGAATGGGCTGCAGGGAGCAGGACTAAAGCAACAGGCCTGTGGTGTCTCTCCAGTGTGCCGCCGGGAGAGCCCGAGTGTGGAAACCATCAAGGCTCCAGCAGCTGATGTGTTCTGACAGTGTTGTGGTAGATCCGCTCTGCCGTAAGAGGTACATAGGAAACACGGTGCGGTTCACATGGGGAGCTCTTTTTCCATCCACAGCTCGGCCTCAGTGGGGTACATCATTTATGTGTGTGTCTGCGTGTGTGTGGGTAAGGCAACATTTCCGCATGTCAGCCGCAGAAATCTCTTCTCTCGGCTCTCCCAACGTTTTGCCACTTCCACTCCAAAAATTTTCCTCCAGTGGTCCGAAGTGACTCTTTTGAGTTAGTTGTGCTTTACTGGAGTGTTTCCATTTTATGTTATATGTAATTTTTAATTGACTATGTTCTTCTGGCAGCTATAGTTACATATCAGTTTTAGAATTTAGATTAAAAACACATGATAAGTTTATAAGATACAATATGCTGTAAAAGATTAAACCAGTAGTTGATACCCTTTTTGGATTGTGCATGCAAACATGCTCACAGAGACCATGCTAACATGCTGAAGGTTAGCATGTATGATTTTAAATATGTTGGCCATTCTTAGTGTAGCATGTTAGCATGCTAATGTTTGCAAATTAGCACTGCAGACAAATTAGAACCAAGGTGGACGGGAATGTTTTTCATTTTCTGGTATTGGTCAAAGTGGAATTTTGGCCTGCTGGTGGCACTAGATGTTGTATTAGTATGTAAGTGAAGGATCAGAGTATTTCTTCTTTTGTCATCTTTCCGTCAATGGCTCCTCAGACACTTTGGATTAAACTCGTGGAATTCCAGTTTGCCGTGCTGAGGCTGCACACATGTTTTCTCAGGGTCTGTGTGTCGAGGTACACCGCGTGGGAAATCCTTGCATTCCACACCCACTTGTTGACCTCCCTGAACCCTCACTCTGCTGATTCCTCGGTGTTACCTTGGCCATGGGGAGAGGATGTCCACCGAGCTCACGCAGAGGAGGAACATATGGAGGGGGAGCCTCTCACTCAGCAAAAATAAACTGATGACACATTTGTGTGGGAGTCATCTGTTTTCATTAATTTATTCACATCTAACACTGCTTGAGTACTTTGTAGATGCTGAAGGAAGTCAGGTCATTTGGGATCATTATTGAAATTTATATGGCACTTAGTGCAGGGTAATCTTAATGTCTTCAACACCTCATGGCCTTTGCTTGCATATAAATCAGCTGTGTCAAGTGCTGCACGTCACGTCCATTTGAATCCCACTCAAAACTCTCTGCTTAACACAAAGTCTACATGAAAGCACCACACACCACAGGAAAATGAAGTCTAGCAGCTGCTCCCACAATGAGTCTTATCTAGAGTTTGATCAACAGTCGCTGTTGAAATATTTCTGTCCTGAGTCACTTTGCACCACGTGAGGATCTTCTGCGAGCAATGACCATCTCCCCGTGAAGATAAGGGTCACTGAGAGTAAGTTAAACTTCTCTGTGTGGCTCTTTGGTCACATTTTGTTTGGTACCATAAAACTCCTCTCACACAGCGAAGATTAGTTTATGATTAACAGCAGAATCTCAACTGATTGTAACCCCTGTGTAATCTCCGCAGGGCCAATGAGCGTCACTTCATGGAGGACGGATGATATAAGGCTTACTAAAGCAAGTATAAAGTCATGAGTTCAGTTTCACCGAAGTAAGCCAGGGTACAGGCCAGATGTTAAAGAGGTACTCCAGTGATTTAGTCTTACACTTCCATAAGGATGGAGGATTTTCAAGAGAGAGATTAAAAAAGAAACTGTCCAAATTATGCAGGAGAGTCCAATTATCCTGACTTTTAGCCCTAGTTTGGGTCAAGATCCTAAAACTCTGGCTCCTGTGATTCCCATAATGCAACTCAATAGCATCTTTTTTTATGCCCCTATACTTTGGGTTTAATTACAGTGAACATGAGTCATTTATGTCTGCTTGGGTTTTTAGGCAATTTAGTATCATTAAGCACCAATTGGGAAGTGGAAGGCCCCTTTAGAAGTGGAGGTAAACTCCAAACAGTTAAAGTGTCCAGGCGTTGCATCCCTGTCATCTGTCAGCCGCTGTGCAGACAAATTCAACTTTCTGCAGATTAGCTAATACTAAAAGCTCCTGTAGCTTTCCATAGACTTAATTCACACATTGAACTACCATTGCATCCATAGTTTATGTCTCATTATTGGATATCAGATATTTACTTATCCTCTACCTACAACTCCACCTCAAACCTCCACTTTATATAGATGATTGTGCTGGTTATGAAGTGAACATTTAGAATAAGGATCCATGAAATGCTATGGACTTTATTGTGAATTATCTTCACTTGGAACCAATTCAATTGTTATATATTCATTGTCTTAACAGCAGTAGCGAGTGCCACAAAAACATAATCAATAGGTGTGATAACATTTCTTCCCTGGACACATACTGTAAAAACAAAACACTTGTTTTCTCAAAGTACAATGAATTATTTCCATTCAATACAGTGACAACAGAAAAAGACCTTTTCCTGTGAACACAGCAACTGTATGTTAATTAGTGGTAGTGCCCAGATGGGGGCAGGTACTCAATAAATCTGAGCTGAAAGCATCCTTTAGAGAGTGATTACGCAATTACTGCTGAAATGTCCTTAATTTCAGACTAAAGAAAGATCATTTTCTGAGCTGACCTTTACTCATGAAAGCAGTTTGTAAAGCAAAGCTCTCAACGTGTACGTCCACTCCAAGCATCCATTCACTGTGAGGATATCGACATTGTCCAGGTGTCTGCTCCTGTTGTGTTTTGTCTGAACTTATTTAAGAGCTTGTGTTCATTTTACTTCTTTGCTTCTTCTTCTTTTTTTTTTCTTAAAGAGGCTTAATCTTGTTTCAGAACATTTCCATGACAGGAGCAGTTTAACTCTTTCTTCTTGGCCTCTAAGGCGTGTGCCAGATGCCCTCTTTTCTTTGGAGGGGCCCTCATATTCAAATCACAGCAGCTGGGAAGTGCTTTGGTAAGAGGCAAAGGAGTGGGCAGAGACTGGGGGAGTTTTTAAAGATGTAATGGGGATGGGGGTGTGCATTTGTTTGGCCGGTGTATAATCTGGCACACGTCTATAACAGAGCAACCCCAAGGCTCTCCAGCTTTGATCCACATGAGCAGTGTGGGGCCTGCAGGCTGGGGGTTTGCCTGATCTTTCAGGCCTTTTACTCTGGGTGTGAAGGCACAGGCAGCGGCGGGAGAAGGGAGAGAGAGACGCACTGTGGGTAGGCGGGGGTGGCATGTGGCTGGAGAAGACAGCAGGTTGTCTGCCCACAGGCAGTGATGCTGCAGCAGGGGCCGTCGTAAGGGAGCACACATGTCACTCTGTGAGGCGACATTATTTTCTTTGTTAGTCTCCATGTGGATAATGGATTCTGCCCGCATTCACTGCCAAGATGTGATTTTATACAGTATGCTCCCACATATGCTGACCCTGGCATTTCAAATTGGCTTCCAGTGAGAACTGTGTTTTATTCAAGTCATATGGAGGATACAGCACTGTCCTCATACAAACTGGGCAGCAGGAAGCATCAGCCTCCTGGCAATTGTTTTCAGGTAATTTTGTTTGGCATTTTTACCTTGTTGACAGTAGAGAGTGATGGGAAACATGGAAACAAAAGTTCATAAAGGTCACTTAGTATGTGTCGCACACACCAGGACGCCTTCTTCCTAGTAATTTTATTAGCACACTAGGCCCTCAGTGGGAACATCAATCAGAAAAACAACCCCTCTTCACATACTTTTGTATATTTTGGTCTATCGCCCAACATCAGTGCTGGACCTGACTAATGCTCTTGTGGCTGAAAGCAGCGTGTGTGTCCATGCGCTTTTGGTCAGGTAGTGTACATCCTGTAGAAGAGATTTTACGTGTTTAAATACAGTTGGTGTGAGTGTCAGAGTACATTAGCTCGGGTGTAAAACTTGGCATAAAGAGAACGTCTCCATGCACACACCATTTATATTACCAACTGTCACACAGAAAAGAGAAGTTCCTCTTTGAAAGATAAATAAATCATAACGCTCTCACAGGATCGTTAAACAAACTGTGTTTCTGGCAGTAAACTGGAAATTCCACCGAGAGGGAGAGTACAACTGTCCCTTCATTGTGCACAGCCTGCCGGGAGGCCGCTTTGTCGTTACTCATGGATCTGTGTTGCTCCAGGCTCTCATGCTGACTGAGTCTCTCCCTAGAGGTCTAAAGCAACCCTGGAGGGTCAGGAGACGGGACGTGGGGCACGCTGCAACTGGACGCACTTGTCACTGCGGATCGTCCTCAAAGAGATGGCTCAGGGTAAAGGGGGACGGAGAACACTCAGACTGAACCCAACGTGTAGTTTAGTATAGGTTTACAGCTCTTACATAGAGTGTGTGCTGTGCAGACTTTAAAATAAAGCATACATTTACACATTTTTGCCATCAACTATAATAAAATCTGAATAAAATTCCTCCCTAGATGTCGTAACTTGCACCTTTGGTTGTAAACTGATAGGCCTAGTTTGACATTACCATTGCTCTGGTGCCAGCGATTATCCTGTGAGATGCAACCATTTCCAGCTAGCTGCTGATATCACATCTGTACCGAATCAAAGGGTCATTTCACCCAAATCACAAAAAGAAAACATACTTTCTTGCTTACTTTTAGTGGCTTTGAGGCATGCAGAGTTGCAGTTTTATGTATCAAGGTCTTGAGATATTTGTTTTGCCAGGTCCCCTGATGTGCAGTCACCACGAGTGTCCTTGAGGAGCAGGATTTGTAATGATTCAGGGGCCAAAGCTGGACACAGACACTGGAAAATATCATGGATATTTATTGCATTTGAGTGAGCTGTTTTTAAGCCATTTTCAGGGCGAGCAGCACACCTGAAAGTCATTCTGTACCGCTGTGGATTTTATGGAGGGGAAAAAAAACAGCTACAGTGCATGGGGGTGTAATGCAGTGCAGTCCAGTATCCATCATCTGTCTGTCCATTACCCAGCTTACTACACAGTGACCTAAACGAGGCTCAGGTGGTGGTGTGAGCTCAGAGAAAGACAAAGACAGACTTGCAAAGCGTTCATTGTTTTCTTAACACAAGTGGTGCAAGATCGGCACCATGTGGGGGAATAGAGAACGACAACAGTCACTTTTTTCCTCCATTTATGATGGATGGTTCACACAATTCATTGAAAAAAAAGTCCTTTCTTTAAAGTTCAAGTTTGTATTTTTTTCTGAACCTGACAAACCAGAGAGTGTAAGTATTTAAAACAGCACACAGCATTTCTTATAATGATAAAAGGGCAGGTCCCTAATTTAATTCAACCATTTTTTAATGAAAGAAGCCTCTCACTGGGACCAGGCTGTGTCAACAAACTGCTTTCTCCTGTTTGACAGGAAAGAGAAAAAACAAAGAACATGCACAAGGTGAGTATGTAGTTTGTGAAATCATACGCTGTGCGACAGTTTATTATCCACTGAGCACAGACAGAAATCTACCATCAGTCAACAGTCACAGAAATGAATGTGGAGAGCCTGCAGCCTGAGAGGTACCTCTGGATCCATTTTGGCTTGACTAGCTTTGTCGTCCTGATCAGGGTTACTTGCAAACATTGCAAAATAGAGGAAGGAACATGACGAAGCCAGCAGAGAGTGAGGGAAGGGAGGATGAGGCGAAGGTCCTGAAGGCAGGATTACAGGCTCTGGCAATAAGATCTGTGGGAGAGGGAGGTGTAAAGAAACTGGATCTGTTAAAGCTGAAATGATTCAAAAAAATGTTTAATGCACAGAAGGTCATTTCTGCCCCTTGGGATCCCTCAATCAAAACAATAACAAATGATGATGTCGTGAAGTAGCATGGGATCATGGGAGTTGTTGTCTCCATTGTTAATCAACCACCAATGCTGATGAAAAAAGAAAGTAAAGTACAAATACCTGAACATTGTACTTAAGCACAGTACTTGAGTAAGTATACTCAGTTACTTTCCACCACTGGGAAGTATGCGTCAGAGAGAGAGGAAATGGATGGTAGAAATGGATGTGGCAGAAGATGAACAGGAACAGAACAGATGGGATTGGGGGGGGGGGGGGGGGGTCTGAGAAACCGGAAACTGTAGCAGTTAAATGTCTCCAGCAGTTGGCAGTAATGTAACACGAAGTATGCCAGCAGCCGGTAAACCTCATAGAAGAAGAAGAACTCCTCCATTCTGGCATTAGTTTTATTTAAACATTTTCACATGGATCGTCTGGCATCTTTTGGAAGTAAGTGTTGACACTATTATGCAGTAAGATGTAACCGCTGCTGATTTTCACTCAACATCCTGATGCTTTCTCGAGTTATCTCTCTGGTTAGCCACATTAGCTCCACTCAAGCCAGCAGCGGGTAGCTAACGTTAGCGTATAAGCTAGCTATGTTTACATATGTAACGTTACATATTTGTGAGCATTAGAATATATATTGACGCTAAAATATCATATCGCGTGTTTACGTGTAGGATAAACTTCGGACACGCTGTTCTATACCACCTGAGGTAGTTAAACCTAATGCTGTATTAGCTTTCATAAGCAGCGTTAGCATAGTTAGCAATGAGGCTATCACTGTATGCGTTTGATAGCCTTTAACTTCAGGCTGTTTTGATAGGCAGCTGTACCGGTAGCCTTTTCTAATTCACACTGAATTAACTAGCTAGCTTAATGTTCACATGCTAGTTTATCCTGTAAGTTATTCGTAAGTGAATATCAACCACGGATTTGTCCATTTCAGATGATCCATTTGATAAACCACCATGCAGAGGTTGCTCATCCTATCTAACTGAGCCCTACATCAAGTGTGCAGAATGTGGACCCTCACCTTTTTTACTTTGCCTCCAGGTGAGACCATGACAAACAAACACGAATATTATCAGAGCTCTTGAGCACTCTGAGTCTGACTGAAATTAAACTTTATTTCAGTGTTTCACCAGAGGATTTGAGTACAAGAAGCACGAGAGTGATCACAAATATGAAATCATGGTGAGTAAAATAAAAACTGTCTGCATGTATGTAGTCTCAAACACACAGAGACGCCCACCACGGACTCACTATTTATCCTCACTGTTCTCATCTCCTCTTAACACAGACGTCAGACTTCCCCGTGCTGGAGCCTGGATGGACGGCACAGGAAGAGATGGCCCTGTTGGAGGCGGTCATGGACTGTGGCTTTGGAAACTGGCGAGTCCCTTTTCAGTTTATTCATAGCTGCTACTTCTAACATGCATCTCTGAATCAGGTGGTCTCTGTTTTGTTTGTTTGACTCGGACATGCAGCCTGCATTATATTTAGGACTTGTGCCGTATGTTATTATTTATTTGACTTCATGTTGCTAAAAGGAAATACTAAAATATTTCATCATGTACAAACTCAACCGCTTGCATTACATCTGATGACTCGATAAAGCGATCATCGCTCTGCATCACTGCGCTCCTGAGCTGCAACTGTTTGTTCACAGGCAAAATGTTAAATGTTTGACTTGTAGATAAAATGTGAGTTTCTAAATCTAGTAATTGCGCTGTTCCAGACTGAAAAATAATCAATGATAATGTCTGGGGACATGAGAATTTTGGGATATTATAATTGGCTCAGGTTAGGAAATCATGGCCAACCTGGTTGCAGTTTAATTTAGGAATTATGATGAAGTCTGTGCTCTTTTCATCATGAAATTGGTCTTTTAACAAAAACTGTTTAAGGGCTGTAAGTCTGTAGAGAATTATATCATCAAAACAAGGATTTAGTAGGCCTAATTCCTTTCTTGGAAACCTTAAGTGGAAGTCCTTTCCAGTTTTTATTAAGATGACAAACAACCGCAGTCTACTGTGCTGTGTGATGTGTCGAGAATATTTATAGCCCTGATGGATTTTCATATACCTTGGCAAATTTTCTCTGAGCTATTTTTGCGCAGTAACAATTTTTATTTGTGCCTTTTTCTCCTGCAGGCAGGATGTGGCATATCAGATGCGCTCTAAAACCAAAGAGGAGTGTGAGAGCCACTACATGAAGAATTTCATCAATAACCCGCTCTTCTCCTCGACCCTGCTCAGCCTCCGGAAAACAAAAGACTCTCGCTTTGCAGAGGGCGCTATTCCTTTCAAACGTCAGTATCTACATCATCTACCGCTGTCTTTGTTTTTTTTTTCACCAGCTTTACAGGACAGACAGACAGAATTGAAGTTGCTTTATCTGTTGCCACCTCCCAGTCATGAGCACTGTCTGCTATTGATATTAAATAGTACTATTTAAGTTTTGAAAGTGATAGCAGGGTTGATTAGCAGAGCAACTAGACGAAAGATTTGCCTAAAAAAAAATAAAAAAAACTGAGATGAACAGTTGGGCAGAAGCAGTTGGTCAGTCGGGAACTTGTCTCAGTTCCTAGCAGCCTTCAGGTCTCCATCTGTCTCAGTGTTTGACAAACATTTCACTGTCATGTTCACGCAGCAGTTGGCAAACTCAGGCCAGAGAGAGGAGATCGTTAAATTTCCAATATCGTTACAAGTAGTGGAAAACCAGATATTGGAAGAAGTTTGCAGGTGACACATTTCTTGTTTTAATACACAAAACAAAGAAAATGTGTGTATTTCTCTGATGTTACAGCCACTGATGACCCCCCTCGGCCCACGTTTGACTCCGTGCTGTCTCGAGATATGGCCGGATACATGCCTGCCAGAGCAGACTTCATGGAGGTGAGGGGATACGTGTGTGCTTTCCCAACATAGCACGACAATTCGAATAAAAAATTTAATTGGCCACTAGATGGTTCATTATTAAATGTTATGGAAACAGTGACTCATGCCCTTAGTGCTGACTCATAGTGAGTGACTCATCCCATTGTTGGCTTTTACTCAAACTGTTTTTGAATATGAATCACTTCTCTGGGATCATAGATCAGATTCATGTGAACTTCAATCAAACCGTCGAATAATGAAAATCATTTTTCATTGTCCCGTTAGGAGTTCGACAACTATGCAGAATGGGATTTGAAAGACATCGACTTTGTGGATGATGACTCAGACATCCTACGTGGTGAGATTTTTGGGGGGTTTTTCATTGGCAAATAAAAGATAATGGTGTGAACTGCAACATTTACAATACACTCTCAACTGTGTTGTGCATATTGTTCTGTTTCAGCGCTCAAGCTTTCAGTTGTCGACATTTATCATTCAAGATTAAAGGAGAGACAGCGGAGGAAAAAGTAGGTCCCTTTTTAGTTCACAGTGTGTGTTTATTCAGCATCATGTAATGACCCCTGCCTATCAGTAGATGGCATTATAAGCTTCTTTATTGACCTTTTGGAGCCTCATTCCCCACTGGTACTTCCTGTGCTTTCAGGTTGAATAAATCAATTTCATGCTGAATTAAAATGAACATGGCAAACATTTTTAAACCCCTTGTTGGTATCTTAATATGAATGAATTCATAATGCTAATATATTTATAATTTCTAATCCAAACTTTTAATTATTATTTTGTTAAAAGGTCCTTAAATACACAGGTCCTGGGAGACTGTGATTGTTGGAGTCAGCAACGTGATTATAATTGCACATTTAAGCCTTTTTTCAGGCTCTCACTACGAGCCACAGGGAGCCACTCAGGTGCAACTTACGAGCTGCGCGATCATCTATTCAAACCTCGAATATTTTTGGAAATGGGGAAAATGTGTCTGTCTCCTGGTGAATGCTTTGCATGCCAGACTGACTTTTTGCCCAGTTGTAGGCTGCCAAACACTGCAGGAGATTTGGAAAATGGACTTTATCTGTGCTACCCATATAAGTATATAAGCATGTAATATGCATGTTGAATATTTTTGTGCTGAGCTGAAAACAAATTGGTTGATCAAATAACAATTTGATAGAAAGTAATTGTTGAAATGTTTTCGATCCTGACAGGTGTTTCTATCTGCCTGTAAAGTAGAACACAATTCAGTTCAGCAGCAGCCTAAACTACATCCTTCAAAATGATTGTACAGTTGAATCAATACATCTTTAAAACACCTGAATCAAACTGCACATTAAGACGTTCATGAAGGGAGGATTTATTGCAGGACTGTTGTATTAGACTGCGTTTAGTTTTAGCTGGTCGGACTAATAAACTGCCCACAGAGTGTTGATAATTTGCATGGGTTTTGGATGGTTGGTCAAAGAAAACAAGCTGTTTGAAGACGTCACCTTGGGCTTAAGGAAGTTGTGATTTTTCAGTATTTTCTGTCATTTTGTAGACTTAAGGAGTAATCGCCAGGTTGATGGATGATGGAAATACCTCTGAGCTGCAGCCCTACTTCATTGTTAAGGTTCTATAAAATACAGAAAATGCATTTATCACCCTCTCTTTTTGAATTTGTTGGTCAGTTATTCTGCTTTCTGGAGAATTTCCATCGCTAAGCTCTCCACTTAGCTGTCTTTCTTGGACATACGCAGTCAGTCCTTGCTGTTATGCATCCACATCCAAATCAGCTTTAACGAGTTGGTGCTCCCTGAGCATGGAAGAATGGCATTTCTGGCAGGGGGGGCATGTGTGTTTTGTATTTTCCTCCTCCCTCCATGACACTTATTTCATCTCTGTTAACTTGTAGCCTGTCAGGGAGGCTTCCAGGCTGGTGACACGGGCCAAGACCCTGATCTCTGACCCTTGAGCCTCACAGTGCACGTTTGAAGGAGCCCATTACAGAGCTTTCAAGCTATTTGACTTCGGTCTCAAACCCAATTATGGAACAAATCTCACCTAGCTGCTGTGTATAAGACATATGTATATATTGGGTTTTCAAACGCCATAATGACTTCATAGACTGTATCAGCCAAGATAATTGCATATATGAGTCAGTGCCAGGTTTCGTTTTTCAGAGAGAGCTGCAATCAGAATATTAATTTGCATAATAATAAACCTACATCTCCATTTCTCCCAGGGTTATCCGAGACCACGGACTCATCAACCTGCGGAAATTCCAGAGTAAGTCCTCTTTTGACTCTTTCGGCTGCGACAGTATTCACAGCAATTCAGGGAGTCATCTGATATCCACCAGCTAAATCACCGCTGAGGGTTTCTATGGATGCATGCAAACAGCTCCAGTGTAATAACCACTGTTAACCTCTGTGGACGAAGTGTGGCAGCTGACAGCGCTCGTATTTACGACCGAGGCTGCGAATAGTCTACAGGGGCTTCGTGCCACGGCATAATTGCTTCACTGTGACTGGATCCCCGTGCGATGAGCCCTGCAGCCGTAATGACTGAAATGCGGAGGGCTTCATTTATTGATCCACCTGTCACAGGTTGGATTTCATCGAGCTCAGTCATGTAATTCTTTGCATCTCCTGGGTTTTTGTATTAGAGGCCAAACAGACAGCAAGGGGGCTGCAATCAATGCATTTTTCCAATTAAACCCTCTTTTTTTGAAAAAAACTGAGCCCGTCCACCCAGCCCATCGTTATGGCACCACGTGTTGCTGTGTGAAATTGGCTGTGGTTTTGGAGTTGAAGAGTTCTCCCATCATGTTTTATTTATGTATCCTCCAGCCTCCAGTTAGCCCTCCTCCCTTTTCTCCCTCCACTCCCTTATCTCCCCAGTCTTTCAAGACAAAAGGGAACTCAGAGTTGCTGTAGAGCTGCAGACTGGTTGTCATGGAGACTGTCAAAGATTGTGTGTCTCGACTCTGTGTGTGTGTGTGTGTGTGTGTGTGTGTGTGTGTGTGTGTGTGTATCGCATACAATAATGGAAGCAGTATCCGAGCCTGGGAGGCTCACAGTATCATGTCTCAGTAACTGCTGGAGGCAGGTTGGCCAGTGTTGTTGTTTTAGAGCAGCAGTCTGTCTGAAGTCCTGTTAGAGCCTGTAACATTAAATGATTCAGGTGTGTGTGTGTGTGTGTGTGTGTGTGTGTGTGTGTGTGTGTGTGTTTGTGCGTGTTTGTGCGTGTGTGTGGCTGGCTGTTTGTGTTTGCAGTCAGTGCTTGTGTGCAGCCACAGAAAAGTCCAGCGTTGATGTCTCCTTGGAGATGTGGACGACATTGTGCTGTGTGTCCGCTGTTTTGTTTGGAGTATGACTTCATGTGTGGAGCCTGAGATGGTGGCTGTTAATTACCGCTCACATTCAGGAGCCTGACGAAGGAGCTTCACACACACACACCAGCAACCCTAGCCTTTAAGTCTTCACTCTAAAATGTAATAATTTACGTTGTGGCAGTGTGTGTTTTTGTCTCTCATAACATGAATACACACACACACACACACACACACACACACACACACACACACAACCTCTCCTCTCACACCCCTACAACAGCTTTCCTGTCTGGCTTTGACACTTGTCTGTTACTCGGTGATGTGGGTGATGCTTTGAGACGAGCACAACAAGCTCTTTAGAGTGTGTATACTTGTCGAGTCAGTTAAGTGGTGGTGAATACACGTCTGTGTACTGTGACCTGGGGGGGGGGTGCTTTTTGAAGCAACACGATTGCCGGATCTGATGGTTTAATACATTTTCCCTGTTGTGCTCTTCAGGCAGGTTCTGAATTAATAAAAGGAAAAGAATCCAAAAACAAAACTCACTGTAGAGCGTTTGGCTTTTGGTCTCTTAAGAGATGCTATTCTGTACAAATGGTCAATAATGATAATGACCGAAAGAAATCAGCTTTTTTCACCAAATGTGTGTCTGTGAGGGATTTGTGGTCGGTAGAGCCAGAGTACGCCATTGTGGCAATACCCCTTTGATCAAAAACCAACCGTGATGAGTCGTAATCTGGCCATGTGTGGCCAACGCTGACCGACGGCTAAAGCTAGCGGGCAGCAAATCATATTGGATTTAAACACTGCAAAGTTAACATACACACAACTGAGTTTATTGAGGGAGTAAACTTCTACTTACTGTGTTTAAAGGAACAGCGTATAGTGTTCAGAGATGGCAGTAAGTCCTCAGGCAGCAGCCTCAAGAGATCATAACGCAGTGCAGGCACAGAATAACTGTGATAGTAGAGAGTAGTAGTAATGTTTACATGTGTATAAAGTGTTGATTCAGAGGTTCATGTTAGCGTCTGTTGTCTGGTGGTGATTTGACAACGAGTGTGGGGGAAATCAAAATAAATAAATGACAGCACTTCTCCTCGAATGCTCTAAAAACCACAAACTACCGATGTGTAAAAGTATCTACGGGGGTGGATTTTTCTTTCATATTTCTGTGTTATATTTGTTTGTATCCGCTGCCCACTCACTTCTCTCCCCTCTCTCTTTCAGTGCTGGAGCGATGCTACCCAAAGGAGGTGCAGGAGCTGTATGAAGTCATGAGACGATTTGCCAGAGTGGTTGGACCGACTGAACATGACAAATTCATCGAAAGTCACGCACGTTAGTATCTGGCTGGGCACACACGGATAGACTGCAGCAGACACAAACACGGAGAATCCATTCAACCAGCTCTCACCAAACTGCCTCAAGATTGCCAGATGATCGAGGCCTCAAAAGATGTTGTTTTTCATTTTTGAACCAGCATGAAGCATCTTAGAAAGATGTTCCACTATGAGCCTTCAGAACAGCTTCTGTCCTGTTTTGACTGACGGTGACGAGTGTTTTCTAACACATTCCTCCAAAATCTTTGAAATGTGGAGAATGTGAAGAGCACTGTTTATTATGGTTAACATGGTTTTCATTATGTGCGTTCACTTTGCTTGCTTACTCATTTATTTGGGTTTGTCCTTAAAGTCAAATGAGCATATTTCTGTTTGGGGAAATGTGCTCATTTGTTTTCTCTTGGAGACTAAGATGATTGACGTGACTCATATCCATTTAATATAAGGTTTCAGTGTGTTAGCTTAGCTTAGCTTGGCTGAAATGTCATCACTACGACAGAGCCAGGCTAGCTGTTTGCCCCAGTCTAAAGGCTAAGCTAAGCTAACCGGCTGCTGGCTGTAGCTTCAGTGTGATATCAATCCATTGTGTTGGCTGAAGTGTTGAGACTGGTGAGACTTGAGCTCTCAGAGTTCAGGTAACTCTCTTTGTAACAGTATGTTCAGATTTGCCTTCATCTCCTTTTCCTTGCAGTGGAGTTTGAGCTGCGGAGAGAGATCCGCAGGCTGCAGGAGTACAGAAAAGCAGGGATCAAGTCTTTCTGCAGTGAGTCTAGTTTGACCTTTTCACTCCTGTGTTCAACAAAACTTAATTTTAAAGTTGCAAGCCTCAGCAGGGAAAATGCATTTCTGTTCAGATTTGAGTGATGCTGCAGTCTTTGTTTTGAGTTAGGATCCAATATGTTTAATTGTTATTTGCAGCAGCAGCACAGTGTATCAGGTCTTTGCATCATTTTTTGGAATTATGATGTTTGGCTAGTTTGTTGGCACACAAAGGAAAGCTCAGCTGAATATTTTATTGAGCTGCTTTAACAGCTGCTCTTGGAATAATATCAGAGAAAAGCTGGTAGAATTAATGAAAAGCTTGAATTTCCCCTTTCCATAATGAGTTATTTCAGTAAATTAAGCCTCGCTTATTCATTCAAAACAATGTCGTCTCACCTGGAAACTGCCCGTCGTCACCACCGTGAACCCCGTGCTGGGTTTATTTTTTTAATCCTTTCCCACCATGTTTCTATTGACCTCTCTGTGTAACCACCACCAGGTGCCAAGGTGTACGAGCGGGTGAAGCGAATGCGGGAGGATGAGCGCAGGAAGCGGACCATGTTGTGTGATGTGCTGCAGTACATCCAGGATGGCAGAGCCTGCCAGCAGTGGCTCAGTAAACAGGCTGCAATGTGAGACTCCAAACTTCCTGCTTGTTACCCAGCGTGTAATAGAGGGGCTGGTGAAGTCGTGCTCCGGGAGATGCTGACCTCTATCATCACGCACAGCACCAGGCGTGCTGAGATGAATAGAGCAGATGTTTATATTACTGTGCATCCCACTTCAGCCTCGGCCTCTTCAGTATTTTTAGTCTCTTTAACGTGCCGCTGCTCTTGTTTTTTTCATCCAAGGCCTTTTTCTTTGGGTGCTATCCAAGTTGTTCTAATTATTCTACCTTAAAAAAACATCTTGAATGCGATGATTCATCTTTTTTGGATGACGATCTTGGAGTGAGAATAGTGAACAAAGCCCAGAAATGCTGTGTGTAAGTGGGGCGTGCGGCTGTGTGTGTGTGTGTATAAATAAGACTGTAGACATGCTAACACCCTTCTTTCTGATTACAGAGATGCTGGCATCACTCCAGCTGTCACAACGATCACAGTGTCAGGTACAAAGCTCCTCTCCACCTTTCCCTCTGTACTCGCTCCTCTCTGTCATCTTGGCATGGCCTCAGGCACAGTCACATTAATGTCGACGCTCCTCCATAAATACACTCGAAAAATAGGCCCCTACATGCATATTTATCTTGCTGTTTTTCCTTTCAAATTAGCTGCCTTTCTGTAACCTCCAGAGCACGAACGGGATGCACGCTCCCACGCGGATATATTTACACAATTTGCACAGCGCAACTATTTGTTCCCTCGTCTCTTCTAAGCAAAGGAATTAGGTGCATTTTGTCAGCATGCTGTGATGTTATCTGAATTATAAATCAACACCGGGGTGCTGCATGCCTGTTTAACTGTTGTTGAATTTCTGCTCCACAGCAACAGGCAGGCGGAGCGCCCCTCCTCTCAACCTGACGGGGCTGCCAGGGACAGAGAAACTCAATGAGCGAGAAAAAGAGGTACAGCTGTCTCTCATCTGGACTTAAAGGGTCATACAGAACGATTAAGGCCTCAGTATGCTATGCATGGCTAAAAATAATTAGCCATTACTGCTGTCTTAGCAAATCAGACACACAGTAAATCTACACGCAGATTGCTGCTGCAAAGTCAATGGAACATTTGCACTGCTTAAATTTTCCAAGGAAATCCGTCCCTCTGTGTCTTTTGTGTTGTCTTTATGGTCTTCAGGAAATTAATTGTACACTTACAACAGTGCACGCTTCCAGACAGTCTCTCTTTGAAGGCATTTGTGTACCAGAAGTAGTTAAAAGGAATGAATGAAAGGAGACCTGGCAAATTACTGCATAAAGTGAGCGTGATTGTTGTGGAAAAGTTCCAAAAGTTGGTGGACACGACCTCAATTCCACGCGGGCTTCTTCAGACACTGTTAAACGCTCTTTGTCTGAAGCACACTGAGGCCTTAAATATGCTTTGAAGCACCGGTGTCTCTCACTAACCCTTGTGTTTGTTGTGTGTTTGTAGTTGTGTCAGGTGGTGCGGCTGGTGCCAGGAGCCTACCTGGAATACAAACAGGCCTTGCTGAATGAGTGCAGGCGGCAGGGCGGGCTGCGGCTCGCACAGGCCCGCGCGCTCATCAAGATCGACGTCAACAAGACGCGCAAAATCTACGATTTCCTAATCAAAGAGGGCTACATCACTAAGGCCTAGGAGCGTTTGATTGGACCACAGAGGAGAGTGGACTGTGGTTTGTGGTTAGTGTTTTGTTTTTTTTTTCTAATCTTGTAACATCGTTACAGATTGTGTTTTTGAGAGGTTCGTATTGTTGCTGCTCCATTGAAATTTTGTAACATTTGTAAGGTCCAGTAGGTCATCTTTTTGAGTCTCAAATGTATTAAAATCTCTTTGTATAATTATGTGTCAGAAGAACAGGGGCTCATATGAAAAGGATGTATTTATTTCTCCTGTCATAAAATGTTGACTAAAAGCTGATTTGGTGTCTATATTTATATTTTACCAACTAGAAATTTGGCCCTGCATTGACTGAAACCCTTTATTTTACAGGTCACACAGCTTCCCCTTATTTACTTTAAATTAAGTGATATATAACTTTCAATTTGTAGGAAATGATGTGAAAAACTATAATATTGCACTTCCTCTTCTTCTCCTTATAATAATAATAATAATAATTGTTATTGTTACTATTATCAGGAAAACGTCTTTAACTGGTAAACTTTTAATGAAATAATTTCAGTTGATTAAAACTAACTAGAGAATGTTTTTAAGTCGATTAACATGCAAAACTTTTCCATGTGTTTACAGGCTAACATACAATTTAACACACGCGGGGGATAAAGTTTCCAATAATAAATGAGTGTTCACTGGAATTTTAATGGAAATCAACAACTGCTTATTAATTCAACTAATTAAGTTCTAAAAACTGAAACATCTTTGTTTGGGTTACAAATACTTATTGCCTAGAAAATTATTGGGAAATGTAAAATGAAGTATTTTTAAGGCGGACTTTGACTGAACAGCATTTTGCAAAACCACACAAATGACCTTAAATTAGCGGATAAGAACAAGCTGGAGAGTTAATGGATTTGAATCAGACTGGACAACAAACTTGTGTTTTTCTGTGTAAAGTAAATTACGGAGGACTCCTGTCTGTGAATGACCGGTACGTGTCTCCAGATGATGGATGATACAGAGGGACAGTCCGAGTCCAGCAGTTCGGCCTGATCAGCGCTGCTCTGACAGTCTCGTCAGGCCTGTTGAACGATGCTCCACAGCGACACAGACAGATCGTTTCTGTCTCCATCTGTGCGCGCGTGGGCGCGGTGTGACGTGGGAGAGCTGTGACGAATCTAACACAGGCGGGAGGCCACCGGCCTCTGACGGGCTTATCTGAGCAGAGAGCAGCCTTCACGTCAACCTCAGCCCACAGCAGATTCAACCTTTGATGATAAGGACGGGACGACCGTGGAGGAGCTGAAATGCGGGGATTTAAGAGAATGTGAAAGGGAAGAAATTCAGACTTTTCTTCCGCCGCCATGTGTCTTATCACATCAAGGTTCCACAACAAACGAGAAGCAGCAGAGTAAATTAGTCCTTTCACTTCCGCTCACTTCACAGGACACAGTTTTCCTCATGTCACACTTGACGTCTTTACCCGAGAATGCGAGCAGCCTCAACAAACCCGGCTGTGATGGATCCTTTCACCCTGTTCTTCTCTGCTTTAAGCTTACGGTTGCGGATCGTGGCGGCTGGTGTTTGTCTGTGGTGAAAGCTGATGAACAAATGTGACCTGAGGCACTGCAAGCAGAGCAAACCGACAACACCGACACGAGGAAGCAACCACGCATTTTTTATTTATTTTTTTTACATCCGAATCTGACGTCACGCATGGAACGAAAACATCCCATTGTGATGTCACAGTGTACTGACCACGCATATGTAGTACCAGTAGTACTCTAACTAGTATAAGTTGCTCTGAAAGCAATTTGTGATCTTTATACCTGGGTCTACCCCGTAAATGATTTTTAAATTCAGATTATGTTCTTTGTACAAGCTCAAGGATTGTTTCTCCGCTCAGTTCAGCTCCGGATGAGGCTGATCCGACTGTTACTGTATATTAGTCTCGACAGCTTTATTTCTCTCTCCAAGGACATGTGTCTTGCAGCCCGTGACTCGCTTTGTGTCTCCTCAGACTGAAGCGCGTGAGTTAAGACAACACCAGCAGATGACAGGAGGCGTTTTTCCAAATTCGGTGCAACAAGTCTACGATTCAAGTGCAGCGAAATAAAAGACGGAACACGATCAGAGATAAGATAACACTTCATTAATCCCCCGTCGGGGAAATTAGGGAGACCGTCATGAGGTAATTATCTTCTCGATGCTGCGCTCATCGCATACTTATTCACCGTGCAGAATATGTCTCATACAGCCGGTCAGGATGAGCGGACTCCTCACCTGCTGCACGCAGCACATGTTGTGTCATGGCCCTCTCTCTGTCACTGTAGAGTCGGTGCTGTGGTGGCAGGAGCAGCAGATGGAGCAGATGTTCGTGTCAACGCTCCGCATGTGTGCAGAAATGCACTTCTCCACCCGCCCACACACTGTCGTCTCAGACACACTGTTTGCCTCCTGCTCTCTGATGGCCTGACTCCCTGCACAGGTACATTGTTGCTGACTTCCTAAAAGCGGAGACTCAGGTGCGGATGTTAATCTTAAAAGTCAAACAGGCGCCCTCTGACTTTCCAAAGAGTGTTAAAATGTTTGAAACCTCCGCAGGAAAGATGGATGAGCAGGATCATGTGAGTAAATGCAACTCAGTGTTCCTTCAAGCAAGACAAATACTTTTCAGATGGGGATTAGAAAATGATCACAAATGTTCTTCTTGTATGATGTGTGATGATATAGAGGCTTTGATATATTTATTTTGGGTTTGTCCTGCTTGATGCTTTAAACACGTCTTAAACACGGTGGCGCTGATGGCTAAAACTTTCCTTTTGTATGTAAGTGATAGAAGCTGAATGCTGTTATCAATAATTAAAGAAATCACGTTTTACAAGCACGATAGATAATCAGGATCATAGAAGTTAATGATGATCTAGGATTAATTATTTTTCTTCATCTGACTGACAGAAGGAAGGGCAGCACACAGTATACAGAGGAAATCATCTCCACTAAGACATGTGATCATTTGCTGTCAGTTATATCCCTGTTTGCATGGCTACAGTGCTAAAAGAGACGCATTCTCTTGTAATCTTGGAGCTATTTGTGTTTATTAGAACAGCAAGTTTGGGGAATTAAAAAGGAAACTTAACTCTCCAGAGAAAAATCAATCCATTGGTTTTAGAGCTTCTCCTTTGTCGGTGTCTTATTGATTTTTAACTTTGCAGCTATTCAGGGAAAAGGGGAAAAGATGTCTTCAACATATTTGCTCTGTGTTGTTGTAACCCTCTTTGAAAGGGCAAACTCCAACACACACACACACACACACACACACACACACACACACACACACACACACACACACATTTAAGCCACCCGCCCTGCTTAAGCCATTATTGCTGGGTAGTGATTAACACAGAGGTGAACCCATCAACACAAGAGGTTACCTTGGCAGCCAGGTCTGTTTCATACTGAAGTCTGGGAGAAGACACGCTCGCCCTGTTGCTCGTGCTCATTTGCTGGGCAGAGGAGTCGTGACTAACCAGACCCCCCACCCCCCACCCACCACCCCACCCCCAATCTGTGTACGTGCTTTTTCTCACTGACTCACTGTCATGGAAGAAAGGGAGCAAGTACATGCAGCCCATTCAGCTCTCAATAATAAGATTAATAATAATAATGGACAGAGATAATGTGCACCAGCATGTGTGTCTGAGCTCTCTTCCTTTTGCACAGCAGCGAATGTGTTTGATGTCAGAGCCGCACTGATCAGAGCGGGGGAGGGTCGGTGGGGGGGGCTCCATGCTGCGCTGAGGCACCTCGCTGATTCTCACATGTTGCCACAGCAAACACTTAGATCCCGTGTCTATTTACCGCCGTCACAGCTGGCGCGACGGGGGCACCTGTGGGATCAGCAGCAACTTTATTTAGACCCCCCCATGCCCTCATCCTCCTCCTCCTCCTACTGCACGCCGGGTCGAGCATCTCCGCCGCCACTGACCACAAAACACTTTCCACTCTCCTCATCTTACCGCCCCCCCCACCCACCCATCAGTCACACACATCATGGGATCATCCCGGACATTCACACTGTATCTTGACACACTTTGGTTTACTTTCTCTGGGATATTCATTCATCAGCTTATTAGCAGCCGGCGACACAGATACTCTGATGATCAGAAGCTTTGATCACGCGCTCCTCAGGCTGGACTCTCAGCTCGTGCCAGTATTCGCACACGCGGACTCTGAAGTAAAGTAATCGCCAGCATTCTCCCTGAATGACTTTTAGCAGCCTGAATGGGTCCACTGCGCTCATAATTTACTGTTTGGACTAACAGATCCCTGCTGGCTCTCGGAAAGAGTAAATAAGGAGCCCTGGCCGAACAGCACGAGTTATTGGAGGTCCATACGTTTGAGAGATGTGCAAAGGATTTTCCGCTTAAATCACTGTGGCACCCTCTGCACTGTCAAGCCCATCAGTTATCTTGTGTTACAGGCGGTCAGGGTTAATCAATGTCACTGCTGCTCATTCAGAGCAGACAGCTCCTTCAGAACGTGGCTGCAGGTGCTTGTTATTACAGCGATGGTGTCATTGTAAATTTTCAGCCTCCATGGCAGACTGTGGAGCCATATTAAACAGGAGCGTCTTCCCAGAATGCCTCTGACTCATCTGACATTTCAGTCTGAACCACAGTCTCTCCAGCCTGCAGCTCTATCGCTCTCCCTCTCCATCTCTCTATCCATCTGGCTTTTCACTGTTCTAATTCAAGGTTACAACTTTTGAAACATCTATCATCCCCTCATTTTTTTTTCTTTTTGACTCCTTGCTCATTTTGTGTCACCATTTCCTCGCCTCTTTAAACATTCATCAGGTGAGTTTCAATCAACACCAGCTCTTATCTCTCCCCTCTGCTGTAAAAGGATGCACAGCATTTCAAGTCCTGGGGGTCAAAAACCCGTGTCAGCGGTCTCTTTCGTCTCCTCGTTTTGCAGAAACAGTCACCCCTCGCACCAGCTTCTGTGGTTGTGCCGCCTGGTACTGCTGTTTGTTTCCAGCTGATTGAATTTGGAATGTAATTAGGAGTGACTCTGAGGCAGGGGCCACGGGTTTATGGATAGCGTAATATCTCCCCCAGGAGCCCTTTGAAATAGGATTGACTTTGGAAGGCATGTCTAATTATGATTTTGTACACGGATATATTCACTAAGGGCGGCAGATGAAGCTGCAGTCTTGAAGGTCTCAGAGTTGGGGCCATATAGATGGTCAAAACGTCTCGGTGTCCCAAGGTCTGCGAGGATATCAGGCTGTTTCCTCCAGGGCAGGGCATAATGAGATTTGTAATAACAGACCTAAAGAACAGGCAGTATATTTGTTTTCCATATATGAGTGTGGGCCACCATGCCAGGGCAACATTTAAATTGGTAATGCGTGTATTTGTGTGTGTGCGAAACAAGTGCACAGAATTAGATTTCAAGTCAGGAGCATACTGAAATGGAAACATATTGCCTGAGCCACAGTGCAGCGTGAGCCTGCATTGTTTATGGCATCTGCAACTCTGAGTTTACTCTCCGGCTTTTGTAAGTTCAAGACCTGAAACATGATCACAGAGGTCTCTGCAGGCAGTCAAACAAACAGCTGACAGTGAAGCTTTAAGCTACTGTATCAGTCTTTCGCACGGTCTGTAAACCTTTAGGTCCTATGTGGACATCAGTGTCAGTGAAGTTTAGCATCTTAATGCTAAACAGCACACCTGGACGTTGAATGCAGTTCATGTTTCCATACACTGTAGACCTGCTGCAAAATACAGCTTTTTAACCTGAGTTCTGTCTGCACACTGATCGGTCCGTCACAGTTAACTTATCTGTCAGAAAATAAATGCATGACGTATTTATTCAAAGAAACAAACTGATAATCAGCTGATGTCCAATATTTCTGGGAGTTTGGGATCTAAAGACGTGTTTAGGTTGTTTTACTGTTTTATATTTAAATGGGAAATCTTAAAATACATTCATTTTTTACAGTGTTTTCTTGGTAGCTAGTCAAAAATGATTTAAGTGGGTTAGTTTCAGCTGGGGGACTTTGGACTCATGACCTGTGTTTCTAAAATACTGCTGATGTGCTCTGCTTTAGAGTTTATGCTCCACTAACCTCAGAGAGAAAGCACCAGCAACATTTTGAGGAAAACAAATGGCCTCTTGTTCAGAAAGCGTCAGAATTGTGAAAGGCATCAAGATGCATTTCAGTCAGGCTTTGATGATTCTACTAGTAGACAAGAGGTTTGTTTGTTCTGTAGTCACATCTCACCAATAATTTTCAGCATTGTGCTCTGGGGAGGTGCTTGATCCTCCCATCGCTGCTGTATGAAGAGTAATTGATGCCAGAGAGAAAGGACGAGCACATATGGAAGGAGCTTCTTTTCTAAAACATGTACATTCACTCCCTAAATTGTATGTTTTTGTGGTGGAAGAACAAACATGTCTCAGCTGTGTCCAGGCATGTTCATCACTTTTTTTTCTTTTTTCTTTTTTAGTTTTTATAATTATTTCACATGTGTTGGCTAATTGGTGAAGTTGTAATTTGTGTGTTATGCACAGCATTGGACTCTCAGGGCCACCGTACACCTCAGATAGAGCATAACCTCACCTTTCTGTGGGTTTGTGAAGTTTGAGTGGAAAGGGCTCATTGTGGCCCTTTAAGACTGATGGGAGGAAAATATTGGAAGGACCTGCTGTTCTTACCAATCGTCAAGTACCAGTTAGTGTTTTCTGCCCTCCGGCCTCAGGGGGCGGTTGGCTTGGCGTACCAGAATGCGATGAGCAAGATGCCATGCTCTGAAACTACTTGAACAAGCGGCACAAAGACCAGATTTACGCTTAATTGAAAGTGTTTTCTTTAGCATTTTTCAGCTTAACAAGAGCAGAACCTTTAAGGATGAGAAGTAAGTGGTTGGTTTTGCAGATGCAGGTCTGGTTAACCTTCCAGCTTGTGATAACAGCAGTGCTCTGCAGCTTGCCACACCTTTTCTGCAGGAACCATCCCGGACTGCCTGAAGAACACCTGAAAAGCTTAGACAGACTGCTTTCAGCTTGGCTGAAGAAGGAAAACATTTAACTTGCATCCTCCATTTGAAAGGCCTGGATACACCTGCATATGTGAGCGTGCCCCTCCCGCCTCCTCCTGCGAGCGGCACTGATCGCTCCTCATACAGAGGCAGCGCTGCCGTACACGCCGCTCCTGCCAGCGGAGAACCAGGCGGATGCACTGATGGCTCGTATTTCTGTTGACTTTCACATTATGTTGTTGTGTGTCGCGGTTTATCTCCCAGCACCTGGCCTCTCGCCATCCCCCTGGCCGTCTGTATGATCGGACCGACTGAAGGTGTGCGTCCGGAGCGCGGAAGCAGCTTGCCGGATCGGTGCAGGCGGTGAAGGCGCTTTGAAAACCTCCATCTCCGCCCGGGAGTCGACTGGTAAGTTGAGTTTTACATCTGATGGAAGCAGTTTATCGGCGTCGTTTGACCCCACAGATGAAGGTTTTTATCTCAAGATCAAAGAAATATTGGTACTAGAAAATCCCACGTATTTATCTGCAGGTTTTATCCTGATCAGTTTTATGATGTAAGATGGGTGAAACTGAGAAACGAGCGCACCTGCCGCTCCTGTGATGCCTTTAAAGGCATGTTGCTGAATTCGGTCGTGTTGTGTTTTAGCTGTCAGCAGGACACTAACGTTGGCTTGTTTTTACATTTAACACTTATTATGAACACCCGAACTTGTTAGCGCAGGCGCGCGCACGTCGCGTCACGCGCACGGGGACGAGCGGCGCGTGCGCAGAGGAGCGGTCCTCATTCAAGGCTCGGTCATAAATTATTAAACTTGAGGAGTCATTCACTTAAAGCTCCACGTTTTCACACACAGTGGGCCTGAGAGACACGGCAGGTGCGCCTTTTCCACGCAGAGGCAGCCTGACGCGTTTGGAGTCAAACAACAATGTTTGTTTTAAGATACAGAGTTTAAGACTCAGTAAAATGTCCGTTTAGTGATGCTGTATGAACACTCCCTCAGACTAAACTGCATTCACACTACAGCTGCAACTGTTATTTTCCTTATCAAATAATCGATTAACTGATTGTAAAGTAATGAGAAAACGTCCATTTGAATGTCTCAGGCTCCAAGGTGTCATCTTCAGATTGCTTTATCAGATCAAAACTCAAAGACAGTGAGTTTCCTGTCAGAGATGGCAAAGAAACTCAGCCGCTCACGTTTAAGATTCTGGAGCCAGTATGTTTTAGTACCTTGTTTGGCGTTTTTGTTTTAAAAAATGACTGCAACTATTGATTAATTTCCAAATTTTCTAATTGCTTCAGCTCTCTTTGACATTCACTGCCTCTAGCAGCAATTATGGGAAATGGTGAGTCTGTCTGATTAGATTTTTCAACCGTGTGTCATTTCTTCATTGCGTGAAAGTAGAGCAAAGTAGAGTCACTGCGTGTATCTGTCTCACCCAGCTGCTGTAGTGATGCTTTACTCCTGTGAATTCTGAATTCTGCTGCTCCACGCAACAGGCTGCTTTGTGCAACATGTCTGAAGAGGTGAAGGGAAAGAGGAGTCGTTTGCGTGTGCGCTGTCAGGAACGTACCGCATGCACACTCACCGTCTCCCACTGCGTGACATGTGGCCTTGTCTCGGGCTGTTCCTGTGTGGCGGGTTACACGTGTCAGTGTGCGACACGGTGAGGTGTAGCACTGTGGACTGAGCGAGCGGCACCCAGTCGCTGCTGTTGCAGGAGGGTGCCAAAGCCGAACCCTGTCCTCGAGAGGAATGTGCCCCTCCTGGTTCTGCACATCATGTTCACTTCTTTTCAACCCTTTGCAGCTGACGGTAAAGCATCCCTGTCCATTGTAGGTTGTAAAGCTGCACCCTGGTTGAATTTGAGAGGCCTACCTGCAGAAAGAGCCGCCCCCGTCATTGCTCATTGTCTCCTGATTATCAGGCAGCAGAGTCACTTTCAGGGATCGCTCAGACTGAACTAAATGGATTGCCTTTGATTGAGAGACAGTGCTGAGAGCAGCGGGTCTGCCTGTACCTTTTCCAGTTATCTCAGCACTTTCACTCATCTAATTCTGCGGGTTGAGGGAGCGACGGGCAGGAATTTGATTCTAACCAAGTCCAAGTCCCAGCTCAGATCCGGCTGCCGTTGAAGTTTCGCCGTTTAGCGTCGTGAGAGTGAGCTTGCCGTCAGATTTGCCGCTCTAGTTTTCCCACAGGTGGGTCACGTTTCCAATTTGTGTTAGCGGAGGTGGAAACGGACCCCTGAGGAATCTCCCCGCAGAGATGTGCGTAAGAACATTTGTGAGGAGGGGGGGCCACTTGTTGACAGGCTCCCCCTGAATGATTGAGAGGGAGGTTTAGGAGGAAGATGAAGAAATGTTGTTTGGGTTGATTTGCCTCAGGGAGAGTAAGAATGTGCATTAACGCAGTGAAAGGTGCTCCACTGACCCTCCTCACTGTCTTCTCTTTTTTTAGTCCTCACAATATATTTGATTGACAGTAAGCTGCAGTATCACCATTATCTCCAGCATTACAGCAGATCTTTCTGTGGTGGCAGCCTCTGCATAATTCCTCCTCCTCCTCCGCTCTCTGCAGCCTCTCTCCTGCCCTGCCCGGGGTATAAATAACCATGTGGATGGAGCAAATCTCAGCAAAGCCCGGCGCTGTGGTACATCAGTACTTTGAAGAGCGCCACAGATTTGGTGCTCTCATCTTCCTCATCTCTCTGTTGATGTGGCTGATGTGACTTATACTGTCTTATACTGTGGTCAGTAGGTTGCCACAGCAACACTTAGCTCAGCTGATGGTGTATAAATATCTATATGTGTGTGCGTGTGTGTGTGTGTGTGTGTGTGTGTGTGTGTCTCCATGAATTAGTGCATCAGCTGTGCAGCCCACTGAAACAGAAAGTGTCTTGTGTTGGTAGTTCACTTTTTGTCACAGTTATTGTAGACTGATAGCAGACTCTGAATCACTGCCCACATACCAGATTTTTTTCCAGTGACTCAGATAAGCCTGGTGTTCTCACTGACTACGTTTACAAGCACAAAATATTCCGGTCTTTGCCCTTATTCCGAAAAAGACAATGTTCCCACGAAGCTGTTTACAGGGCTAATCAATTCCACTAATATGCAATAATGATAATATCCCATTTACATGCGGCCGTCGATACTCTGATTAACATAACGACGTGCGTCCTGTTGTCCTTTTGTTGCTTTCTGTATGTACAAAATGGGATTCTAAAGCTTGTTGGATAATGAAACACAGCCTTCCTCTTTCATTCGTTCAGCCACCCTCTTGAAAAGGTCGCCCTTGCAATATTTAGGCATCTCCCAAAAACTTGTTGATATCCAAGTCTTTGACAGTGTTTAAAAGTAAGCCTGTTTCTGCCTCTGACCAGAAATGTAGAATTTTCTTTTGTGAAAGCATCTCAACCCCATGCTTGCAAACTGTTGGCTGGTTGGTTTGTTTACCACACGCAGAGCTGACGCTGAACAGGCAAGAGGCCACGTCTCGTAGACTGTGCTCCTAAAACCTGAATAAAATGGGCATGTCTCACATATCTTAATCGGACAGTGCTCCATTCGGAATGAGGCCTAGTTTGGAAAATCCAAACAGAATATTCTGACACATGACACCTGTGAAGTCTGGAATATTGTAATATTTGGAACAATGGTGGAAAGTCAGTGTGCATGTGAACGCACTCAGCAGTCGCAACCGAGCTGATCAGAGCTTTGAAGGTGGGATTAGGACAGCAACATGCAGCTTTGTTGATTGCTGTAACTAAAAATACATCTAAATTGACTTATTTGTTCCATTTGACTTAGCGTACACAAAGCACAGCATGCTGTAAACCCACTGCGCTGCAGTGGAAAATGGGTGTATCACAGACTTTTTTTTTTTTGCTGGACACAAGCTTGATGAGAGCAGTGAGATTGAACCAAAACAATGAACTGAAAGAGGCTAAAACGTTCCTTTAAAGCTGAGCTCAGAGACAGTTGGTAATTCTGTGTGTTTATCACTAAAACTGCACTTTTCACAGTGGCAGCTTTCCATTTTTTTGCATTAAAAATATGGATTAGTGCCACTTTAACTGCTCCTACAAACCGCTACTGCATCCATGTCGTCTGAAGAAGTATTCTTCATTCTTCATAGTGATGGATTAGAGCAGGATAACCCCCAGAACAAACAGCAAATGGCTGATATAAACAGGATGTGAGGGTGAATAATAAGGTGGAAAACAAACGGCAGTTCTGTCTGATTATCAGGCTGCAGCTGTTAGATTTGTACATTTCCCGTTTCCCTTTATGAAAACCACATTACATTTGTTTCTGAAAATACAAAAGCTTTCAGTGCTGCATTCAGGGCTGCAACTAACAATTATTTTCATTGTCAATTAGCCTGATGATTATTCTCCAGATTAATCAATTAGTCACGAGTGACGAAAAATGTCACTGAGCAACAGTTCAAACCCCCAAAGTATCAGTTTAGTGACACATAAGAAAAGAAAAGCAGCAAAGCCTCCTATCCTCCTCCGTTGTCATGTAGTATCTGATGCGTCCTGCAGAAAAGCTGTGGTTCAGTGCCGCTCTGGCCGCCTTCTCCAGACTGGCTCACTGTAACTGTTGTCTCATCACCAGTGGCGACCAGCGTGGAGGAAGGTGGAATCAGCCGCACCACAGCGCGACCATTTCAGAGGCAAAGTGCAGGGTGATTGGCAACCGGGAGCGAGCCAGATGAACTGGGAGGGAACAAGGAGGGAGGGGAGTATTTTTTTTTTTTTTTTTTTTTTTTTTTTTTTATCATTTGATCCTGTTTTTGTGAAAGAGAAGCAGACCGTGCTGAGGTGGCAAAGCTGCGATCGATAGGAGGAGAGAGGGTGTAGAGGGGACGGATGAATTTCTTTATTTTTTACACTTTACAAGCTCCGAACCTTCAGGAGATGAGGCTTAACTTGGAAAAGCAGCATTTCTATATGTACCAGATATCTGTTTTTCTATTTTCATGCAAACAGAAGGCATTAAAACCATAAAACCAACCTGTTTCATGTAGGTAGGTGGTAAAATAATAGATTTGACAGCTGGTGGTCCATTAAAACAAAGCTAAATCTGCTGTACTTGTGACCCTTTTTTGCCAGTGGTGGCTAGTTGAATTAAAAAGTGATCTTTATCCAGTAATTCATTAGAAAACTATTAAATGTTGTGCAGCAGATTTTTATTTCTCGTTCCTGTCCTGGTAAATGATCCATAGCCACCCAGAGGACAGGAAGCAGTGATTTAAAGTGGTACAAAATTGTCACTGGATCACAAAGCTGACACCGTGGTTTCATTGTATTGTCAGTCACGCACGTCCATTCAAATTGATGTCTTTCCACTCGTGTTTCTGATTCCAGTTTAATTAGTAAGAAGAAGCGCAGCCTGTCTCTGCAGCGGCTTCGCAGTGACAGCAGGTGACTTCTCTCTGCAGGTTGAATTCCAGCTGAAAGCAGTTGACCCGTGTGTCTTGTTAACCAGACTGTCGCAGAAAAAGAAAGAAAAAGACCTGCCGGGTAGACCGGTGCACATGGTGTGGATGACGCACGACAAGTGCAACAGCATGTGCAGTAGCGCCTGGAGCTGTGGGCTCTCTGCTGATAACTTAAGTATTAACGCAGGAGGCTATGTCCATCATATACAGTGCAGCCAGAAATATCACATTACGGTTCCTAATAATATCTTTTTCTTCACAATCGTGCATCTTCATGCTCATGTTACAGCTCATTAACGGAAGATAATTTTGACTGTCCTTTTTGGAAAAAGAGAACGGAATAAGATGAAGGAACTCGAGAAAATTTTGTGCTTAAATGAAATACATTATCAGCACCCTTTGGTGTGAACGTGCAGTATATGATTACTTTCCACCCTGCCGTTTGGTGCAACCCAGAAGGACATTAACAGCAGCAATAGGCAGAGAGCCGAGAGATGTAATCTGTATGTGTGGGTCGTGGATGGATGAACATGAGATGAGGTGAGCGTATGCCTCCAGGGGGTCTGTGCTCACATGGCAGAGGGAGGCACGTCTGAGTGTGCAGCATGGAGGCCATTCGACCTGCATGTAGAGAAATGTACAGTCGAGATGGACTGGTCTCGAGCTGAGATATAAACTCTTTTCATGTGTCTGTGGATTCATTCAGTGAATACTGTGGATGAGTGTCGCAGCGTCAGAGCAGCAGGTTTTCACATTAATCAACTACAGCGACTGCTCTTTAATTGTTTGCCTGTGCAGTGTTTTAAAGTTTAAACACAGACTGCAGAATAACATTTTCTGGAGAGCACAAAGCGCTCCATTCGTGTGTCGGAGCCTTTGCAAACAGTGGGGATGTTACGTAATTGTGAGGTGTTTGTATGTTTGTCAGCCTGAGCACTCAGCCCACAGAGAACCAGAAAAATGTTTAATTTAGTTTCATTTTGAAAGTGAAATCTGTTTGTGTGTTCCAGGAACTGTCTGGCTGGTCCCGCTGCACTGCTATGACTCTGAGCTCCTGAAGATTTTGCTCTTTTTAAAAAACAAATTGCCGTCCCTCTCGCCGCCCACTTGATTCCTCGATGGGTTCCCGCAGCCAAGGCTTCTTCCACCACCACCACCACCACCGTAGCTCCATGGTGCCCACTGCGGTGCCGAGGCTGCTGCCTGAGAACGGCAGCCTGCTGGGGGGCATCGCGCAAATCACCCCCAACCTCTTCCTCAGCAGAGGGAACGTGGCATCCAACCGCAGCCTGCTGCTGTCCAAAGGCATCACCTGTGTGGTCAACGCCACCATCGAGCTCCCCAACTTCAACTGGCCTCACATGGAGTATGTAAAGGTCCCCCTGGCGGACATGCCTCACTCCCCCATCTCCTTGTACTTCGACAGCGTGGCGGATAAGATCCACAGCGTGGGCCGAAAGCGAGGGGCGGTGCTGGTGCACTGCGCGGCGGGGGTGAGCCGCTCAGCCTCTCTGTGCCTGGCATACCTCATGAAGTATCACCGTGTGTCTCTGGCCGAGGCCCACGCCTGGGTCAAAGCCCGCCGCCCAGTCATCAGGCCCAACGGCGGCTTCTGGCGCCAGCTCATCGAGTACGAGAGGAAGCTGTTTGGTAGAAACTCTGTCAAGATGGTCCAGACGCCCTACGGGGTCATACCTGATGTTTATGAGAGGGACCGCAGGAGCCTGGCTCCGTACTGGGGCCTGTGAGGGAGGCTTCACCAACCGTCCACAGTGAGGGATCGAGGAGGAAAGTGAAGATGAGCCCTCTTGTCCTCCTGGACCGCAGGTTCAGGACAGGCGAAGTGAGACGCGTGTGAGTGTACATCTGTGTGAAGCTTATTTAATGAATACTGGTGTGTTTGGACAGAGGGAGTCTAACCAAGCACTGGTTGTTGATGGAGCTGCTGTTCATCCAACCAGTTGCCTCCATTTAGTCTTTGAATGGGAGCAAGGCGACTTCAAGCCCAGAGTCCTTAGGACCAAAGGATCCATTTGGACCACAATGATGTCAGACACCAAAACAAGATGAAACGAGTTGGAAGTCGGTGCTGTCTATCTCCTGGTCTGTTTTTCCAGTGGAGGACGAGCGCTGTGTGAAGGTGTTGGCTCTGACAGCGATGTGACTGAAGTCCTTTTCCTGACGTGATGTCATGTGGTGGTATTGTGCCAGTTTTGCAGTAGTCTTTAGTGTGGAGGGCAGCAGCATGCTCTCAATTTATGGTAGCATTTAAGATAAGTGTACAGAAAAAAAAAAAATATAGACAAATTATTTTATTGGATTGTACTGATAGTGAGCAAAAAATGACTACCGCACAGTTTAACTGAACATTTAAAGATGTTAGCATATCTACCTTTTTTAAGGTGAAAATCTAGAAGATGTAAGCTGAACGTGGAGGTTTAGGGAAAGTTCCTGTGTACCACAGGGTTGACTGTTCCATCCTGTGACCACACTATGTTTTTGCAGTGCTAATTAATGCTGTATTAACAAAAATATCTGCTGCCTCAAGGGAACTGGTAGCTCTGTGATAGATGCTTGGAAGAATATTTTCTATCCTACTGTTTCTGCCTTGTGCCCATATCCTGGTAAGGTTGCAGAAAGTGCAGTACAGAAAACACATTTTATTTCTCTGTGTGACCCAGCCTACCTTTGTGGTTGCTCGTCTAACCGGCGCCGCAGCACAGGCTGAAAATCCTATTTTTGATGTCGTCTGCTGGTTTTTAATTTTAACTTTGCTGCACAGGCTGTCCACGCTCCAAAAGTACTGTTTAGCACTAAACTGTTGTCGGCTGAGAGAAAAAATTGATACTGCAATAAATAACAATACACACCATCATGGAGACTGCCACCAATATTATCCATCAAAGAAAACATAATGCAGCAAACAATGCAGTGAATATACGCCTTGTTTTGAATTGATGGTATATTTTCCTCTTAAAGGTGCCCCGTGGAGTTTTCCCGTAGAAAAAACTTACATTCAGCAGCAAAACGCACTGTAAGGTCTAACAAACACGTTGAATGCATCTCCTTCCTTATAAAACATATGCAAAGCCGAGTTTTTAAGTGTTTCAAATCCAGCATTGTTTAGATCTGTGTTTACATGTAGCGGTGTTCTTCTTCTTCGCTGCCTTTGTTGGCGCGTTGCTGTGACTTGGCATATTACTGCCACCTGTAGATCAGTGGGAAAGTGTGAAACCTTTGGCGGGATTATGTACCATGTCGCCTGTGTGTTCGGCTTCAAAAAACGGTTTCATTGCAGCACATGACGTGCATTTAAGCACCCACTCCTGTTGTTTCCCCCAGCAGCATATTGACACACGTCCTTGTGAGTTGATGCACTACCGTCCAATCTACATTTGGCACTTCATGGCTCCCGTACATTCACTTCTTCTTCTATCTGTATGGCCCCATGTGTGGTACAGGAGCCAGTTTACACGCCACGTAACATCGTATCACGCCATGTTACGATGCTACGTGACGTGGCCTCAAGTGTGTGTAGCATTTAAATTAACATGTTCAAAGTGCTTATTCTGTCCAACAAAAGATGTAAAGATGTTTGAAATTATAAAACAGAGGAAATAGCTATTTCTCACATTTTAGATCCAGGGATAAATGATTAGCAAAATTGTTCTTAATAGTAATGATGATAATATATCGTATGTTGCAGAATCACCCATACTGTGATACCATCGTTATCGTGGGCAGTGAATGTATCGTGTTAGTTTTGTAGAATGATTTCTTCACTTGCTCCAACACTGTAGTGCAGTATAACGTCACCGTTGGGTGTGGTCAGATATCTAATAGACCCAACGTAGCAGTGGTGGTGGATGTAGTCACAAGTGCAACAGAGTTGACTTCTTAAACCCACAGAGATCAGAGCAACCTATGCTTTTTCAACAATGCCATAACAGATTAGGTGTGGTCTTACTATTAAAAAATATATATATAAGTCAGGTCAGGGGTAGATAATTGTTAGCAGGAGAAAGATGCATAATCTGTAATCTGACTTCAAATTATTTCATTCCCCGAAAGAGTCATATTAAAATAATAATTAAAAAAAACATTCATGTCACTGTTTGTGTTCAGATTTGAAAGAAAATCCAGCTCAAACACACTATTTCAGGATCTTACTGGGATCAGCATGTAGATGTGCTTAGAGGCAGCTCCATCCTTCTTTCACGACGTCTCTGATGTTTTCACATGAACAGGCTGCAGCCTTTCCTCCGACGAAGGCCTCTTCATGTTCATTCTGCGCAGCCATTTTCCCCATGAGATGTCTTCAGATGCCAAAGACATGTTCTGTCATTCATTTTCATTTGCTGTGGCTACAGAGCAGCAGGCAGATATTGATGAGCGCCATTTGTCTTATGCCCACACTTCTGAGGGACCTCCGGAGTGGTCTCCACACTGAGTTCCATTATCCAGAGAGACAAGGCCTGTCTGATGAGGCCGACCACTGCAGAGATGCACAAGTGATGGTCCCAAAATTATACACTGCACACACAATTTTCTCGCAGCAAAAGAAAAAAAAAAAAATCATCTTTTTCTTCTCCTGCGCTTTCCTCTGCCTTTGCAGTGTTAATGTGACTACATGCATGAGGTTTCCAGGGCATAGCCAAGCGCTTAAAGTAAGCACATCCCTCACCAGCAAGCAGGATATTATCATCCATCATTAAAGCAGTAAGCAGAGCCATTTGCATCATCCTGGGCATCAGCGGCAGGCCAGGCTCCAGGAGCGCAGACCATGCAGAACGAACAGCGCTGATGAAGTTTGAGGAGATGACATTCAGACTGCAGCGACTCGACGGGATGCATCGGACACTGGTGAGCTGCAACAAACTGCTGTGTTACGTGCCATGTTTATTGTATGTTTAGTTATTTGTTTGATTAGTCAATTCATGTTGATAAGTCAGCAATTTGTAAAAATGGTCTATCACAGCTTCCTCAAGTGAAGATGATGTGCTCAAATAGCTTATTTTATCTGAACCAACAGTTCAAAATGCAAATAGAGTTTACAGTGATATAAAACAGAAAAAAGCATTAAATCCGCACATTTGAGAAAGTGGATCCACCTAATTTGTCCTACTCTGCCATGTTGGCGGCTTTAGTTTAGGACCAAATATCTGCGAAACTAAAGACATTCTCACCAACCTCAACTCTACTTTGTTATTAGCTCTTATTAAGCAATGCTAGCGTGCTAACAGGCTAAAATAAGGTGATGAATCTGTTAAATGTTACCTGTTGACATGCTAGCATGCTAGCATTAACACACTAAAAACTACAATGGTGAACTTGGCAAACCATATTCCAAATTTATATTAACATGTTAGCATTGTCAATGCATGTTAGCACGCTAACTTAGCATTTAGCTCAAAGTAACACTGTGCTTAGGTACAGCCTCGCAGAGCTGCTAGCATGTTATAGTCACATAGGCTTGTTGCTTTAAAAATCATTTTATTAACTGTGAAAATTAAACTTATCATTGAGGACCACTGCAGACATGTTCTCAGTAATTTGTCTATTTTGTAGTCGAACAGATTGATGAGTTTACGTCACGTAATGGATTTTCAAGGCTGATTCACATTTTTTTTAGACCAAATATCTTTATATTTGATTGTTTTTAGACACAAAATATCAAAATATAATGAAGGGATTTAGCATTTCTTCCACCCATGATGTGTGGAGATTGCAGTGAAGCAACATTAAGGAAGATAAAATGAATAGGGAAACAATTAACAGTTAAATTCAGAAATAAATGAGGCGCCTGATTTGCTTTGGTGGCTGGTCAGATGTCTTTGCGTGGTGTAGTGTTTATAAAATCCTGCTTGTGAACCTGGATTTTTTTCATCACTAATATAGTATTTCATATCTCACTGTGCAGGTTTTATTTCAACCACAAAAAGCAAACATGGAACATCTGCTGTAGCTGCATTGAATTATTGAATCATGCCTTCTCTGAGCCTCAGATTATACGGCTTTTAATAATTCACTATAATCGGCATGAGCTACAGCACTCCTCACATATCAATAGGTATAAATCTTGCATTTACATTTTAACAAGGCCGCACGCACAAGGCCAGTTATTAATATAAACATGCAGTGTTCCCTGCTGCTTCACTTTCAGTCTCACCACCCTCGTTTTAATCGTAATTTGACAACCTGATTTAGCCACACAGCAACATACGCTTTAACGGTTGGATGTGATTCAAATTGTGCATCAAAGATCAGCTGCAACAATCACAGCCACATGGAGAACGCTGCTTATAGAGCTGCCAACAGCACATGGAAACCTTTCTGAAAGCCCCAGAGGACAGTTTTTGAATGCTGTTAGAGCTTTGTGTAAAGATAATGAAAATGTAGAATTGAAGCAGTAATACGAAGAATAATTTGGCTGATCGTTTGGGCTGTAGTGAAACACGTGAGTCTTCCTCAGTGAGCAGCTGAATGAGCATGTCATGTCTGTGGTGTAGCAGTGACTCATCCGACCGTCGTCTTTAAAGCTTCGACTGTCTGAACTGATTGATAGAGTGGACACTGAGCAGCTGTATTCACTCTGCACTGAACATGTCCACAGTGAAAATGACTCATTTTTGTGTCCAGGTCTTTAATGGTGAAGCTGAGGCATCATAAATCTACTGAATTGTCACCTGTTGGTGTTTTCTTTTCACTAATGATGGACCAGGCCTCAATGAAGGAAACATGGGCAGATAGTTTAATCTGAGTCAATCCTACATACAGTAACTGTCCTGCTGCTAAATACTAGATCACCAAAGGAGTATTCATCCGCCACTGAAAATAGTTCCCCCCATATATATTTGGCACCCATTTTCAAAGATTGATATCTTCGATAGGGGCAGATTCAAGGCCCACGCATTGTTAGTTTTGGTCTTTTTTTGTCTTTTTAAAGTATTTCACGTCTGATCCTGTAAGTGGAACCAAATAAATCGGCCAATTGTGCCTCATCACAGATACTCTGTCACCAGTGTGTTAACGTGAAGTTAATAGCTAACACTTAAAGGTTTCTAATTATAGTTAATCCCATATTTTTACCCTCACTGATATACATAACATATACAGAAACACCTCTCAGTAAAAGGCACATCAAACAGTCCCAAAATTACCATGAAGTTGAATCAAGCTTCAAAACTGTTTCAACAAAAGCTGAATATAAGACCATAACTGAAGATTGGATTTATTGTACAAGAAATGCCAGTTTATCCTAAAATCCTCTTTATTATTTAACGGCAGGGTGACACCTTCAAATGTCTCGTTTTGTCCAAGAGTTCAAACCCCAAATATATCTGATTTCCAATTTTATAGAATGGAGAAAGTACTCATATTTTTGCTTGATAAATGACATTTATTATCCAAATTGTTGCTGATTCATTTTTGAGTCCTGACGAATTCACTGACAAGTCTTTTTAGCTCTAAATTCTCAATGTTTGCTGAAAAGAATATTTTTTGATGTATTAGGTTTTTGTCTCCATCAACCTCAAAAATGAATAAGTGTTAAGTTACTCGTCACCGTTGGTATTTTTAAGCTCTTCATCTACTATCACCACAGTTTAATCCAGTAAACTCGTGAAACAGCTGCTTTTGCTTTTTAAACTACCTTTTTTGAGCCTCTGTGGATAAATGGAAATGTTACTGAGCGAGAGTAAAGCCGGAAGCAACTCTATTCACACGGGTGAAGGCAATCAGATGAACTTAAAGTGCAGAAGGCGGTGTTTTTTTGATCAATAACGTGATTGACTATGGCCATGAAATGCCGAAGAGCAGCAGTCAATACAGCACAGTATCACTTCAATCTCTCCTCTCTCCCAGAGTGATCATTTCAGCTCGGCATGGCAGACAATAGGCGTGAAGATGACAGGCGCAGGAATGAGAGCGCTGCTGTGCATTTTGAATTACACAGTCTTATTCAGTAATTGATTTCAGCGCTTGTAATTTTCTGTAATCCCAGTGTTCACCGTGAGAGGAGAGGAATTCATTTTCTGCAGGAAATGAATTAGGGAACAGTGAGAGATAAAATGGATGTTGGAGAACACACCTGAACACAAGTGTTAGAACGATAATGAGACTGGTTTCACAGAGCCCCCAGACATCTCATTTGATTGGCTGGAGCTCAACCGCCAGCGATGGCCCGGCAGGCTTGTTGAAGGAAAATTTATTCCATTTTGTCGCAAAGTGATGGAGATGAGGCCTCTCTGGCCGCAGAGAAAGTACATTATTGGGTGGAATGATGGAGGGAAAACGTGCAGCGACATTCATGCGTTTGGAGGAGGAAGCTTCGTGTAAAGCAGGCAGAATAAGATCAAAGGCCACGAGAATTAAACGATCGGCTCGTTTCAAAGCTGTAATACGCTCACGCTTAAACAGAAATGAATCCGAGAAGCAACATCAATCCTTATTATAACTCAAATATGAAGCCACCACCAGCAGCCTGTTAGCTTAGCTTAATTAACATGTTTGATCTTGTTTGTTCAGCCTGCAGTAAGTTACATAAAACCTAAAAAAAAAAAAAAAATCTTTGTGCACTAGTTTAATCTTTAGTTAAATGTTTTAAATTGTGATTTAAAGATAGCTTAAGCACATTTAATCATGTGTCTTCCATTAGAGTCAGAGGCTCTTCTGCTAACAGAGGCTAGTTAGCTTTTAGCTTCTTTACATTTCATCACATTTATTTAATGTAATTGGGGCCAAAGCAGATTGTGAAAAATTGCTAAATTAAAACATAAAATCTATTATTACAGCGCCACTTTGAGGTCATTGTCATTTTCCTTTACACTCTAAGTGGAAAAAGCAAGAAAGAAGAAATAATGACTTCATCTTCAATGTTTGTATTTTTGCCAACAGTGTGCTTCACTTTTAGAAAAGGATGTGAGGATGAGTAATAACCGATGAGTTTGGCTAAACTGACACTTACACAAATTTGTCCGTCATTGTTACAGTTTAAACAAACCCAATAAAGAGCAGGACTCAGCCGCCATTATTGCTGTAAGCTCTGACATAATAGCACCTTAGCTCCCACACAGTTGATTTTAAAGTCCTGAATAGGTGTTCCTGTAATGTAACTCTACATAATAAAGTAGTTAGCTAATGTCCCTCGCCTTTGGAAATAACACCATTGCCACAGTAATCACCGCTGGGCACTAGAGCGAGCTAACATTTGCTGCTCACATTAGAGCAGATAAACACAGTTGATTCCATTTTACACTTTCGTTTTTACATTTTTAGGTTTGCAGGAATATTTAAAGAGAAATACCTCACCCTCTCTGTATAAAGAGTATCGCTCCTGTTACAGCCCCATGCACACTGTTTCAATGACTGCTGAGCTATGATTGGATAATCACTTTTCTGGGGCGGGCTTTAGCAAACAGTCAATTACAGGGAACAATGACACTTTTAATATACAGGTATTGTTGAAAAACAGACACTTAATAAACTGTAAGCATGTTTATTTACATCACATTCACATTACAGCTGGTCATTAGTTCAATGCTACAGCAGAACACTGCAATATACAAAAAGTGCTGCTGCAATTTGAAATCACAGTCAACTTCTTCCCAACTTTCAGCTCTAGTTGCACACGACAGCAAAACAAAACCGTTAGCATGGTTCCCTTCAAGTCCCCAAATCACAACTCCTAAAAAATACACAATTTAAATACCCCAAGATCTCAAATCTAAACAGTGCAAAAAAAACATTCAACGCATATAATTCAACACAATTCATACCGAGGCAGAGAAAGATTTTAGAAAGATATTAAAACAGCCACAGAGTTTCATCAAACAGACCCGACCAACACTTGTAATTCAAGTACATCATAGGCTTATGATTGAACAGCCCCGGTTCAGAGGGAACAGACGAGAATAAAAATCCTCTCCAACAGAAGCAGAGCAACAAGTGACATTAAAAACTCAACATGTTTACAGACGTCTTCTGCCAGTCTTTTTAATGATATTGCACACCTAATAATTTAAATATGAGTCACTGACAAGAGATTAGTGAGTAAAACTGACTTTTTTGGGCAGTGAGAATCAGTGGAAATCATCTTAAAAGCATCGATAGTAACCGACTTAAATATGACCTGTATGCTTTTAGGTAATGTGGAAGAGCAAAAGGTAATAACGCCAGTAACACTGTAGATTGTGATTATTTATGGAAAAGCTTTAAATTTGAACAAACTACCAGTCCTGCACATGAACTCAGCGTGAGTGACGCCTGAGTTTACCAAAACGTTGACAGGAGGGAGGCTGCAGAATAAGAAACAAATAAATACCGAGGGATCCGGTGACTTTAACGGCCTTCTCTCAGTCCAAGGTGACAGCCTCGCGCAGTGCGAGGCGCGGCGTCGCCCCACCTATCTGGTGTTGATTAGCCTGTGCCAAAGCTCAGAGCAGGTCAGGCAGTATGAGGCCCGGGGGTTTGGGCTCCACGCAGTTAATCCAGAAATTGGCACAGCTGGCGTGGTACTGGTGGCCCCCGTACAGCAGCTTGAAGTTGTCCGTCTCCGAGTTGAACGCCTGTCAAAGTGAAAGGGTGAAATGTTACACACCTGAGTGACACAATAACCATCTGTGCACACAGGAGGATAAGAACAAGGAACGAGATACTTTCATATCCCTTTACCACTTATCATCCATCCCACATCTTCAAGTTTGAATACTAAAAATGAGGCTTCTGTTCATTTACAGCATGATTCACATCCTTTTTCAAGAGCAGCACTGCGGTACGCGGTTCAGTATTAATGTACGTGACCCTGCTGTACATTCCAGCCACTTCAACGCAGAAGAAAATCTGCTTCTCGCAAAAAGGATTTCAATCCACGTGGCTTTGCAGGCATGCGATGATTACCTGCGAGGGAAGACTGCTTTCTCATTTGTTTAAAATGGCCTGCATAAAACTGTACGTGAGTACTTGTGCAAGGAGAAGAAGGCTAAAAAAATCCACTGCGCATAAATAATACATAACCTCAAATAGGTGCAACTGGAAAGAGCAAATCTGTATCTGCAGAAGAGATGCACGAGTCACAGTGCCACATATGGAGATGTGCTAACGGTACAGTGCAAGGCGGCTCTTTACACACTTTATGCATTCATGATTCAGTTTTCCACAGCTGACGTGTGTGTGTGTGTGCGTGCATGTTGAAGCAGTGAAGTGAGGCAGCTGCACACAGAATGGCGTTAGTGTCTGGTTTCATTACAAAATATGATTCTAATATCTAATAAAAAACACTTAATTGGGCTCATACGTCAAGATAACGATGTTTGAAGCTGAAATTACAGATCACGTCTTCCAAAACGTTCAAAGACATCTTGATGCGTGTTGCTTCGTCCTCTTTGGTTGCGCCAATCAAGACAAACAAGCATGAGACAGTCTTGTGATCACTGGATGATGTATCTACTGTTTTTGTGGTTGATGGGAAAAAGAAAAATTCAAAAGAAAAAGAAAAAAGAAACAGCCCACAATATTTGCACTTGCTGATGGTACAAGGTGCCGCTACAGCAAAACAATTCTCCGAAGCGCTGGATGCTGATGAGGCTTCGGTCTGTTTTTATAGACATTTAATGATCTAATCTCAGTAAAACAGTTGGGGCCAAGATGACGGTGACGGCAACGCTTTCTCTTATTTCACCTATTTTGAATCCATCTGTGAAACTTGTCAGTTAGCAGCGCTGTCTTTGCCTCAAACCTGACCCAAGAGCCTGTGTATCATAGCTTTCATCCAATGCTTTATCTCTACATCTATCTAAGACTGAGCTAAGTAAATATTCAGCTTCAACCTGCTGATCCATGGTTCACTTCACTGTTTTCACCTGTTGCTCCATATTATGATTTTGCTTTTGCTGAACTTGTTGTTTAAACTTTCATGACTCTCCTTCATATTAGAGCTAAATTCACAGTGGCTGTTCTGAAAATGAAATGTGGCCATCTGCCCCCCCCCCACTGGAGCGTTGTTCATTTCCACCGGGCCCAGCTGTAACACCGCGTGCGCCATCGGGAGATGCTAATGTGTGTGATGTGCAGTTTAAGAGTTTGCATCCCTGGTGAAATCCTGGGAGCTGAAGCCGGAGAGAGGAATGAGTCATGTGCTGTGAATCATAGCCTCCCACGCAGAAGCAGAGACGCATGCAGAAAGCACCAACTGCATACAAAGTGCACCACAGCACCACAACACACCATTAAGTCAGACACATCTCCACCTGCCCGAACGCGGTGTGCAGCGCAGACGCTCCGCTGGATGAAGGGCTTTCTCACGCAAACTGAATGACACATTTCTACCCTCTGCTTTTTCTCACACGCTCACATTTCACAAGCAGAGCGATTTCCTTTCAGAGCTCTTTTGTGCCCTGGCCTACTTGTTTCCACAAACCTGCACTTACGACTGCCAAAGCGGGAAATGTTGGAGGGAGAGGATGCAAAATAAAAGGGTGGTCACACAGAGTGCACACTGAAATACCTCCTCCTTTCACCGCACAGCCTCTCCCTCTCAAACCTGCACTTTTCCATTCACTCTTTCACCTCCTCCTTAAGACTTCACCTGTGTGGCAGTGAATATAGGCCACTCAAGTCTGTCTTAACTACACAGGTGCCGCACACTGTGGAGCCTTTCACACGAGCAGCCACTAACCCGGCTCTGAAAGAGGGATGAGAGTATTCATGCTGTCTTACAAAACAGTGACAGAGAAAATTCACCTGACCTTTGTGGCTGCACGTAACGGCTCTGCATTGAGACTGAGCCCCTATCTGGTCGGATAACAGTAACATCTACCCTAAATCTGCTTTTCTATACTTAGAAATAAATAAATGAGGCATAATTACCCTTAACCTGTTGTCATTGTCTTTAGTCAGTGCCTGTAAGCACAAGAGGAGTCAGCATGTTGAGGCATATTCACACAAAGCCCAGAGCACAGAGAAGTGTGCACAGATGAGCAGCAAGCAAACATTCAGATCAGCCGTTTCACCAGGACAGAGCTCCCGTCTCCCGTTTATTTGTGGGTGAAAACATGAAAGAGTCCATGTTTTTACCCCCCCAGGGCTCCTACACATGTTCTATCCAACAATTTGAGATTAAGAGGTATTGAGAGATTTCAGTCAGAGTATCCTGTAGGAGACAAGCCGCCGTTACTGCGATGGCACTGCACTCATAAACCTGCGTATGTTTAGGATCTGTCCAGAAAGGACAGTAAAAAAAAAAAAAACCTGCATTAAATCCTGTTTGTTGTTCTGAGCGGCTTGCCGACAAACGATCTGCCTACGCGAGCCAATGGTGAGCCGCCACCCTGCGCGTCTCTCGCTAGCTCGCTAGCTGTCACCTCAACATCATGTGCTCCAGATTTTTATGAAATTCAAATTTGTCATGACAATAAAAGAAATCATGGTGTTCGGTGATTTAAGCGAGCTGACTTCCTGCTGGGTTTCGTTAGCCGGTGTGACTCCACGCAGCACTGTCACATCCAAACTGATGAGAGCGGACACAAGTGGTACGTTAATGTTACATCTAATGTCTATGTGGTGATAACCGATTTCAGACTGATGCTTAGTGACTGAAGAATGTCACACAGGCTACCTTCATCTGTCGGGCCGGTTAATGTCTTAATGACTGTGGCTTAATTAACCCAAACATCAGTGTCAGTGTAAATGCGTTGAGCTCCACAGCAGTAATGGTGGCGACGTTTGAGACCAGAAATTCGTCTTTAGCTCAGAAAAGAAAAAATAAAGTCTTACTTCTGTATTTTCGAACTTTTCCAGACGAGCATTTTGTGAATTGCAAAATTTTTTTCCGGCCTGGTGTTATCCAAGTAATTTCTCTGATTTTCTCTAGCTGTGTAGGAACCCTGCTAACCTGAGGCACTTTATATGAAGCATGCTGAGTCAGAGATGGGCAACCAAAAAACAGATTTACAAACTAAGATTTTGAGGAGATGGGGGCATTTGAGCACACAGTGTGGATCCAGAATTGGTTAGCACTGCTGTCAAACATACTCAAATAAAAGCCACACAGAATAATCAATCCAAATCCTCGAGGCACTCAGAAACCTGCATTAATATAAATAGCCTGAAATGCTAAATTATTCACCTTAAAATCCTTTCCAGTGCTTCTCCCTGTAATTGCTCAAATTTGCATTCATCATTTAGCTGAAAAGTATCACTTATGATAAAACTTATAACTGCTGCTGCCTTTGACTGACAAACTGAGATGAGATGAAGCTGCTGCAGGCTGCCCATCCCTGCCTCCTGCCCTGACGGAGAAAAAGAGATAACACATCTGCTGCATCCCATAATTATCGGCCCATTATTGTGGACAATTTCAACTCTCGCTAAATCCGACAAGGTGAATTTGGCTCTGTTTGTGTCAACAAAAGAGCTAAAAATTTTTAGAGAATCTGCGGAAAAATTAAAATTCACAGCATAAATTAAGCACTGAAGTTCATCCGCCGTCAAGAATATTTCACATTTCTTTGACGCCACATCAACATCTCCACCCTTCTGTACCTTTGGTTGAAAAACAAATCAGTGCCTCTTCACTAAAGGACAATGCAACAATCAGCGCCGTCTGCTGTAGCCAAAGCCGTTCTTTCACTTCATTATGCTCTGAGGGGATGCTATTCTCCACTTGGCTTTTATGCATTCTTACCAGTGTGGCTCTGCCAAAAATGTAATTAAAAGATGGGTTATTAATCTCATGCTAGTGGCACAGAGACAAAATAAAACTGCATTAATTTTCAGCCTGCCTCCATGCACACGAGGGTGAGAGACTGTGTCTGTGTGCAGGTCTATTATCAGCTGTACTCCCTGCTTATGACTAATGTGTAAGCCACATCTGCTCGCGTCCTAGATGCCTCTCAGTCAGCCATATCTCGCCCGGACCATCCATCTGGCTCTGGCTGAGCAGCAGAGGGAACGTGAGAAACAATCAGCGCCATCATCCTGCGCTCGAAACCGTGGGGTCCGAGAATACCATTAATGGCCCACGTCGATGAAAATCACCAACACCGTAGGCAAACAGCAATTCAGCACACAGTGCCGCAGTCAGAGCTAATAACTGAACAGTTATCAGAAACGCCGATGGTTGTTAGATGAAAGTGGCGAGGTGAGCAGTTACCCCCAGATGAAGGCGACAGAATAGAAAATGAAACCCTTCCGAGACAAAGCGACGACCTCCGTGACCTTGAAAAGCCAATCCCAGAGTGCAAAAGCTCACCCCGAGGTGCCAAAGTGACAACTCTCCTCTCTCATGTATTATTTCAGGAGTGCACATTGTTATCCTCTGACACTTTTAAGTCATCCGTCAGTATAAAAGCTGGCAGACAACAACGACCCACGCCGACTGTTCGCTAAACCCCTCGTCTAAACAGTGGTTGTCTAATCACGGCTTAGCAACCGTAACGAGGCATGTCAGGCCAGTCGAGCGCTGAAGTGGTGTTCATGGGGCTCTAATGAGAGCGACACCCAGCATTCACAGAGCACGGAGGGTGTTTTTCTCTCGAGCCTTCCCTAAAGGTGAGTGATTTAAAACAGTCTGTCTGCTCTAACGTAAGATGCCAGGCTTTAGCACGTCAGGCTAACTAGCTTGCTACCTACAGTGCTAATCCAGTGAGACCAGGGAACACGCCATTAGTTATCTGGCTTAGTTTGTTCCCCACTGTGTGGAAGCTGATCCTTAATGCTGAAAGAGTTTAGGATGACGTCTGAGGCTCTGCCCTGCTCTTTAATGGATTTGGATAAGTTTACACCCCAGCCTCTCCAGCCAGTGTTACTGGAATGTGTTACTGGTTAAGTTAGTCCTCATCCTAAAAGTATGTATGTATGTATGTATGTATGTATGTATGTATGTAAGCTAAGCAGCCAAACTGCAGCTGATAAAATCTACACGCAAGCTGTGCTTTCAGCAGATAAAATCAATAGTTGCCTGACAGAAATGAGAAGTCTGCTTTGGTCTACCGCCGTCTGAAATGCTGTTGTTTCAAAAATCACTGTGAATTTTGAGCCCTTGAGAGGGGCGGGGCTGAGCGAACATGGCTTTGGCTGATTCTATTACAAGTGTTGTTCGCCTGTGAGAGAAGCAGTGGAGAGAGGTGAATCCTGTCACTTTGGCCCCCCCGCCGGGCCCGTCTGTAAGAGGAGAACAGGCCCCCCGAGGTCCCCAGTGGGAAAAGAGTGGAATGAGGTTGACAGGTGACTGTCTCATACTCGTTTAAACAGACGTCCAATAGCGCTTTCTTCTTTGTTCTGCAAAACGTTTCAGAGTCAAAGACATGTCAGTTGTTATCCGCTGTGGATGAGCACAGTAAGATCTATGTGGAAACTGAAAGTTACTCTTCGTGTGTGTGCGCACAAACCTTGCTGCGGGCGTCGACATTGAGCAGACACACCCCACAAGCCAGCTCCTTGGCATTCTTGATGCCGTGCCTCAGAATACAGGAGGAGAAATCGAGGGAGCTCTCATCAGGCTACGGAGACAGAAAGCACACACAAACATATTAAACTTCCTGCCGCTGGGCAAAATGTAGTCATTTCTGTTCTTATAATAACAGCAGTGACAACAAGTCTGCTTACAGTAAACATCTCCGAGCGTCATCAGCTTTTCATAAAGACCCTGCTTGACTTCGACTACGAGGAGGAAAAACAAACAACATGCATCTCTCTTCTTTCTCCAGCATGCTTCAATTAAACTTGAGTTCCTTTTTGTTTTATCCTCAGGGCTGCTAAGTCAGCTCCGTGCAGCATGACAAACAATATTCCTCCTGTGCTGACACGAGCAGACAGCTGCGTAAATAAATCTATACAGTCTTTGTCATCCCTGTTGATCCGAACGCCCGCCGACCAAAAGCCTCCGACAACCAAATCAATGAATCATTGATTTTAACCTAATGGGCCGACAATACTGGATTCACTAACATTTCATTATGTTATCGGCAGCCTTTTTATTGTGAATTGAGCCACGATGCTCTGTTATCGTGTGTGTTTGTGTACCTCCTGTCCGGGCGACAACAGAAGGCCCTGAAAGCAGCTGTGCACATAAATCTGTATATTTACTGTATAACTATGCTCTATTAATAGTTTCTGGAGCATCTTACAGCGAGCTTGGCCAGAGACATGAAGCCCATGAGGTTGTTCCACACACGACTGATGTCCTTCAGCAGCTGCTGCAGCTTCTCGGAGCACACGGCTGTCGCCTTGATGCCCAGCTCCACACGCCTGGTGACGCGATACACTTCCACCACGCCTGAGAGAAACACCACAAGCACACAATTCACAAAAACATGTTTTGTGGCTCTTTTTCTTCCATTTTCAGGAGGCACACGGTCCCGCACTGTGACACATTTGCCACTCACAGCTCATTAAAAGCAGAGAAACACAGTGAGGGCGCAGGACCTTGTCAGACCAGGCAGAGATAAGCCATCACACCAGAGCTCGTTTTAATCTTGTCCTCTCTGCGCGTCTGTCCTTCAGAGGGTGTAAGGCCACACACAGGGTTCTTTAACAGTCCTGGCTTGTTTATAGTGGTGTGTGTGTGTGCTTGTGTGTGTGTGTGGTTTGAGACTCCTCACCCAGCAGGTACTCCATGCCCTGAGCGGACTGGATGACCTCAGTGCAGACAGAGGAGCTGCTGATGCCGTTCAGGATGTTGTTAGCTTTGGTGATGACCTTAATGTGGGAAGACAGAAGCCAGCGTTAGGACTTATATCCTGTTTTTGCTCATCAGTATCAAACAACAGCTGACCAACATTTACACCGGAAGCCAAGGAGCGTAGCATTGCAAATTAATAAATATTCCAGCAGGAGGCGAAAGCGGGCATTTTTATTCAAGTTATGTTTTCCCTTGATGCGCCTGCCACATATTCAGGTGAGCAAAGGCTTTTCGATTTTTCAGAGGACACTTTAAATAACTCGTTTTCAATCTGAATCCTGAAGGTACGTCTGCAGGCTTGAAGAAAGTAATTTGTCTCAAAACATACCCGATAAGAAAAATGTCAGCAGGTTGAAAAACATTTCGGTGCCATTTGGTTATCTTAATTATTCTATGACATTTGTATAGCTGCTCTCACAATTAAGTCTCACCGAGGGACAAGGTCAGACACAGGACACAAACAAATACAAACCTCCAGAGCATTTTCCAGACACCTTTGCCACTCGTAGGCGTAGCGTTCGCTCTCCTGCAACAACACAGCGGAAAATTATCTCAAATGAACACAAAGGCAGAGCGGAGCAGAGGAAAATGTCTGTATTCTGCAGCCTTTAACAGTGAGCATTGTGCTGGAATCTGGCGGTTAAGAACGGCGCTAGCACGTGGCGCGGTTAACGCTGGACCCTCCTCACCTCCACCTCCCCCGTCAGGTCCTTGTACTTGTCCCTGATGACGGGCAGGGCGGGCTTCTCGCTCAGAGTGTTGGATCGGTCTCTGAAGGGCTGCTCTGGAGCCGGAGACGGGGGCGAACGCCCAATCTCCTTGTCGCCCAAACTGTGACTGCGTTTGTGGGAGCCTGAGGCAGGAGAGGAGAGGGAAATGAAGAATCACAAACACATACACAAACTTTTTTTTTTTTTTGGTGCTCTATATCAATTCAGCAACCCATGGCGATGACTCATTTTGAGATATGCACCTGTTTGTTTGCAATCATTATACTTCCATTCTGTTACGGCTAATTCCTCCCAGACAAGGACAGCATGAGTAAATACTTAATTTGTGACAAACAATAATTACGTACAAAACAGAGGCACACATATGCGGGTATGAATTATTCATAGGGACTCACAGACGGACAAATCCTGGCAGGGTACCACAACAAACACATGCTAAACCCAGACTATTCAAATGGGGCTGGCAGCAAGCGTGCGTGTGCGTGTGTGTGCGTGTGTGTGTGTGTGTGTGTGTGTTGTCCAGACACAGGTAATCCACCCATCCAACTCCTCCACCACCCACAGAGACCTGCGTCATCCTCCCCACACCCCGCAGCCCCACCATGATCAGATTACTGTTTCACGGGGTGATGAGGAGTAAAGCCCTCTTCCTCACGCAAATCAAACCCAGCACAGGGAGATAAATCTACCAGGCAAATGAGCTTTTATCACAGAGCAGGAAACACTAATAAATTATTCGTGGAACATGACACCAGCGAGCAGCGGTTAAAAAACGAACAGCTTTTCGGTGGATACGGTTAATTTCTGCTCATGGATTTGTTGGCCTCTGCTAATCCGTCTCACCAGTCACTGCCATCAGAGCAGGGCTGTCATCTCAACACTGCCATCTAATGTCTGACAGCTTTATTACAAATCAGATGGGCCTAACAAGTGGGGGCGGTGTGGGAGAAGACGCTTGAGGAGATTGTTGCGGCACCATTTTAGGGCCAAGGGCTCAGAGTTGGCCAGGAGAGTCTCTTTGGGCACAATGTTGATATTAACATCACATTATAGTGCTGAGACAAATGAGTTAATGAAGCGATTTGTTAATCATCTAAATCATTTATCGAGCAAAAGTGGACACATTCATTCAATCCAGCCTCTCAAATTGCTTTTGTCTCTTTAATTGTAAGCTTTGATTTTGGGCAGATAAACCCATCTGAAGACATCATCTTGGGTTCTGGTAAATTGGGATTTTTCAATATCTAAATATGCTTCTTATGACTGATTTAAGAATGCAATTAATTATTTTCATTATTTCCCTAATTGATTGATGTTTGGTTTATAAACTGTTAGAAAATAGTCAAATCCAACATTCCCAGAATCCAAGGTGATGGCAGATAAATGAAGGATGGAAAACACTGTTAGCTGTGTTTCTATCACATGTAGTGGGATCACCATGAGGACTGTGACTCACCTTGAACAGACAAGTCAAAGGTTGCCAGTTCGTTCTTGATCATCTCCTCACTGGACTTGACGTTGGCCTGAGCGCTGGCTTTGAGGAAGTCCGACTTGCCAAACTTAGGCTTGTCTCCCTGGAACGCTCCAAACTCATCGGCGGCCTCATTTTGGTTTCCCTCGCTCGCCTCGGCCATGGCGGCGGGCGAGTCGGACTTTTCAGAAACAGTGCTCGCGAAGTCCCCGAAGTCGTCCTCGGCATCGACGCCGCCCTGGTCGCCGGAGCCAAAATCAGCAAAGGCTTCGAACTTGTCATCTGTCGAGGAGCCGTCCTCGGCGGGGAAGGAGGTGGTGATCTTAGCTACGGAGCTGCCTGTGATGTTTTCGGTGCTGCCAAAGGTCAGCTCCTTCCTCTGTGTTGGCACTAAAGATGGAAGGGAAGCTCCTTCCAAGCCGTGCGACTTTCTGACCTCACTGGGCAGACAGTCCTCCCGGTCTGACCAGTCATAGCTGGCCAGGGTGCTGAGCGCCGACGTCCCAAAGGGGTCAAATTTCATGTCGTCTCCCTCTGTAATGACAACACAGACATACCAGTGGTTCCTAGGAATAGCACACATGCTGTCATGACAGGCGGTAGATTGAGCACGATTTATGTTGGATTACCAGGTCACTCATCTCCAGTTCAACTGATGTCTCTTTTCTGCTAATGGGAGCAGACAAACTCAGGCATGTAATGAGTCATAAAGGGTCAGTTCACCTAAATTACAAAACACATTTCCTCACTTACAGCCCAGACTCCTGAAAGGCCGGGATGCTGTGTAAAAAAAATGAACCTGTTTACCTGTGGAACGCTCCAAAAAGGTGTTTTTGGAGCGTTCCACATCTTTCTCAGTCTTTTGCTGCTCCTGTCCCAACTGGTGTGAAATGTGCTGCCGCATCAAATTAAGCAGATATTTACAAAATGAAGCTCAAACATTAAATACCTTTGTCTTTGTGCTGTTTTCACTTGAGCACATATCAAAAAGGGTTCGTAAATGATCGCATCCTGTTTTATGTTTTACACAGCGTCCCAACTCTTTTGCAGTCGGGGTTGTACTTCTCGTGGTGTCTCGCCACACAGATGGCTTTCATTGTATTTGCCAGGTTTTGATGTATCTGTGAATTTCGTTTGTGGCGCTTAAAGCATTGAAAATTGCACATTCAAAGAAAAATTAAGAGAACACAGAGGACAGTTTTCATGGAAACAACTTTCAACCAAAGACGCCGCTCCCATGAAAACAGTCTTCTGAGGATTACCCATAGTAACCTTCACCTTGCTTTTGAAAAGAGATATTTCTGTTGAATCTCTGAAATATCATTTTTCATCCTGCATGCACCACAAGTGAAATTCCACTCTACTCTATTGTGCTGGGACGGAGGTGGAAATATTACAGACACATTTCAAACCATGTGCAGATAAAACCTAAAATGCGTGTCTAGACACCAGTGCGTGTAAGAGAGAAAACATGTTGTTATTTGGGAGAACTGACCGCCGAACTAAACATCCTGTGTAGCATCACCCCTGCTGCGTAGTGCAAGAATAAGATCTGCAACACGCAGCAATCACAGACATCATAATTCAGCACATTTATGATGCCGACTACTTCATTATTATACTCGCACTTGACTAATTCTTGTTGTTGTCACAGTAATATTACCTACTGCGCTGGAGTAATACATCCTCTCGCTCACATTTTTGAGAGTTCTGTTTAATAAATTATCTCACAAAGGGTAAACAAGTTGTTTTGATGTCTTAGCTGAATCATGTTTATGAGAAGAAAATTACTGTCATCATTTTACTGAAGCACAATGAACACTGAGGCTGCTTTTCTCCCTCTACTCCGGCTTCGTGTTGACACTTGCCGTTCTCGTTGGTGACAAACAGCTCGAACAGCATCAATAAAAGATCTTTCCTGTCACTACATCTGCTCTGTTTCTCACACTGTGTTGTGTTGACGCAACACAGCTTGTGATCAGTTTCTTTAATATGAACTGACAGCGCGATGCAGCTCGCACACATTTGTCAGCGCTTTAGTATTCAAGTCTCCCTCTCTGTCCCTCTCACACACTCGCAAAGACACGAATCGACCTTGTTGAACCCTTCCTATTTTGCAAGACCCTCAGATACAAAAAGCAATTTGTGAAATTGACAAGGACCTAGTGCCGTGAGCCTCGTGTCGTTAGATCACTTCACGGCTTCTCAGGAAAGGAAAGGAGAAAATAAGACGGTACGCATTTCAGCAATACCAACAGTAATATTTATTACGACAACATGAGTAGAGAGAAAGAGAGAAAGGTCACAAAGTACTGTGAAAGAGGTCTATCATTACAAGAGGTTTGTCAAACTAACACTTGTAAAATTAGATTTCAGTCATTGAGAATACAAGGGCATGCAGAGTCAGGAGAAAAGGAAGAAAACAAACAGCGAGAAGGTAAAACAAAGATAATCCGAGGATATAGAAGCAGAAACCAGAATGAGAAGGCACATTCACAGACTAAAATCAGTACTTCTGGGAAGATGACAAACTTTGTTTTACTATTAGGATGTAAAGCAACAGGTGTTTTTGGAAAATACAGAACACTTGAAAAGCCAGTTTGAAAAGATAATTCAAAGAACAAGCTCAAGGCAGGAAGCATTAACCCTTTGAGGACCTGAGGGGGAGAATACTGTAGGTAGAGCATCCCAATGATCAATGCTTGTTTAGAAAGGGACTTCAAAAGGACTTACTAGCCACAATTTAAGAGGCTGACACTTTTTTACATTTACAATTATGAAATAAGATCGTTTAGTCCTGCTGTTTATTCTAATAGCAAAATAAGAGCATATGATCACAATATCTGCACTAATCTGCCTGTAAAAAGGTGGAGTGATCTTCATTCAAGCACTCAAAGGGTTACAGAAAAGAAAGAGGGCCATCCTCACACCTGACATCCCAGAAAGGGCCTTCATTTACATCCAATCACAGACGCAGAAACAGATTTAAAGAGACAGTATCCTTTTTCTCTTGCTACAGTGATTGTGTGTCAAAGCAGGCTAATGTGCACAAACTCTTATGCTCCCCTAAATAATAGCATATCAATATTACTCAAGACAAAAATGTTTTGTTTTCAGTGTTAACCTAAAGTATTTGAATCAACATTTTACTCTTACTGAATATGTAGGCTACATTTAATTTTACATAGTTGGCAAATCACAACAAGATCAAGGAGTCTTTCGTACTAAGGTCTCATATTCCTGTAATAAAAATACACTATTAAATCTGCATGTATACATTTTTTTTCTTTGATAAAAACAACTTGCAATACTGTTATGCATAAAATGCTATCTTGTATTATGTTCTTGTCAATTTCACAAATTGAAAAGGCAGGCACACTGCAGCAAAAAGCAAGGCAGGAAGGGTAATACTAACTTCATTATGATCTCAGAGAGCCAGACCGTAGAGCCACACGTGATAATTCATGCTGCAATATCACAGATAACGGTTTAAAAAAAATAAATAAATAAAGAGAGAGGAAGAAAATCAGATTCCTTTTGTGCTCCAGACTCAAAAGGAACCTCACAAAAGAAATACTGTCTCTTTAAGGTTACGTACATGTCCAGAAACACAGTGCAAAGCATGGTGAGGTGCTCAAACTGCTAGGCCTGCTACACTTTAACAACAGGTGAGTCCCAGAGCTCTCCAAGAACAACAACATCGGATAAATAAGGGTGGAAAGGACACGTGGAGCAGCTGTTACAGGAGTGTCAAAGCGTCTTAGGAATGTACTGATGTTAAACTGGGCCATCTTTGCCCGATCAGCTGTGGTGTAACTGCTTTGCTGCAGCTCCGTGGACCGTTTGTTTGAACACATCATCGTACTCTGTCGGTACAGACGGGCCTGTTCAACCAAAGTTCGACCACAGTACAGAAACTGAAATAAGGCAAAGGGGATGTCTACGTTTATGATTTCTTCTGGTCAGTAAGAGGAATTATTCCATCAATTCCTTGGATGAAATGATGTGGTGTACATGTCATTGAACTGATAATTAACTGATATGTTGAAGAACTTAAAGCTTCTGCTGTCAGTGCAGAAAGTTGAATGCATGAATGAAAAAAAATGTCACAGTTGTTGGGTGAAGCTTCCTCAAACTGTCTGAGCCTTTGCAAACATTTTACAAAATGAAAAAAGTGTTTGAGCTGCAAGGCTTTTCCGACGACTACGTCCCGTCTCCGGTTACATTAGTCTTGAATGTGTTCTGTGAAACATGAGCCGTGACATGGAAGGTGAGATGCTCGATGAATAAATGATGGGCAGCAGAGAGGAGGAGGAGATGGCAGCGCTGACATGTACATTTCCTGATTATTGCAGAAATAATAATGGGCCGATTTGCTTTTAATAAATGACCCAACAACAAGAAGTTACAGGTAAACTTTAACTCCACTTTCATGGATGTGAGGTAGGGGAGGAAAAAGCCGACAAGCTAGTTTGGAAACATCTCATACGTAGAGGGCCAACTGACCCAAATAATACTGCATGGCAAGTCTGAAATACTGCAGGGTAATACAATATCTGGCATACATAAAGACATAAACTCACGCACGCACATTCAAACACTCTGAAAATTGTATTGCAGCTTTGATGTGCCAAACATCTCAGCTGCTTCTGTTTCTCTATTTCAAAATAGCTTGTTTCTTCTTGTTGCGTGCAAAATGTCCTATTCACAGAAACCTTTCATTTGCAACTAATCTGAATTATATTATCCGTTACGCATTCAGCACAAACCAAATGTCATCAGTTAAAAAGGAGAATGATGGCTTACAGGTCGTACCTTTGGTAAACTGCCTCCTATCGTGTGAAACCTGTGATTAGAATAAACAAGAGGATCATCACCGTAGCGCCTTCCTGTGCTCGTCTGTATTCAAGTCAACCTTTCGGTTTGCGCTGCGCGACACGTCAACAACACGCACACACGCGCAATCATAAACACGCAGAGTTCAGCCCGCGGAGACAAAAGGTACACTGAAAGGAAAGGGGATGTCTGGTGCTGCAGCGTGGACACAACAAACAGGGACCTTATCCGAGTCACACAGACAGCAGCAGGAGACCTCGTCTATGACTGCCAACACATCAAAACCAGGCACTCATCATCAATTGTAAATAAACAGAGATACGGGCCAGGACCTTTCTGTCAGTACAATAATAATATATGAGGGGAGCCAGGGAGGGGGATATGGACATGAAAAAAGAAGGGAAGAAGGAACTCAAATAAATACATAAATAAATCTATAAATAAGATGAGATGAATGGTGAGATGTAGTTTGAAAGATGTGTCTAGTCTGATATGTTATTCATGTAGTGTCTTCAGTATTTGAGCATATTCAATTCATTTAGGACCTCATTACTTTGCCCTTTGACCCCTTGTTTGGTGATCACAACTGGGCACTGAGGTTGCTGTTGGCCACGGAATTAATACTGTGTGTGACTGGACGGGGCCTCACCAGAGCAATCGCACTAGTTCCTCACCTGTAGCAGGGGGCTGGTGGGCCGAGAGACCCGGCAAATCCAGAGAGCTGTCCGACATCACGTGTTTCAGGTCTCCGCCCATGTCCGAGAGCTTCATGTCCAGCTGCACTGAGAGTGCGTCCTCGGAGTCGTCCTTTCCTACGCTGCTCCCCCCGATGGACGGGAGGTCGAGGGACTTGACAGAGGCGGAGTCCTCTTTGGCCTGTTTGAAAGCGGCCACCTTGTCCACCAGAGTCTTTTCCGAAGCCCCGAGCGCCGTGCAGAATTTCGAGGACTGAAAGTCAGCAAAGTCGTCCGTGTCACTCTTGAGGGAAGAGAAGGAGCCACCGCCGCTCTCCTTAGTGTCATCGTAGGCCAGCCCTCCCTCCAGAGACAGCTGCTTGAAAACGTCGTACTTGTCTGTGCTCTGCTGAGGCCGCTGCTGAGTGGAGGTCTCTCCTTGGACCCCCACGTTGCTCTCCCCTTTAGGCTCCCCACCCGAACTGCCAAACGCCATGAAGTCTGCAAAGTCGTCCTGAGGGGCTGCCACAGCTCCTCCTGCCGCTGAAGCTTGAGCAGCATCAGAGGAGGAGCCAAACAGGGCAAAGTCACCAAAATCATCTGCACCTCCCCCAGGAGGTTTAGCTCCACCTGGTAGGAGCACTAGAGAGGGGGGCACGGACACCGAGGGGAATGTGCTGGGTTTTGTCTCAGTGGGGGCAGGAACGGAGGGAGCTATAGAAGAGAAAAGGTCCAGGTCGGCCATGTTGAGAGGATTTTTGGGCTGAGAAAGAGACACTGCTGGCTGCTGTTGCTGCTGTGGTAGATGCTGTAGAGACTGAGAGTTTGGGAAAGCAGAAGGGAAGGCAGGTTGAAAGATCTTGGCCGGCTCTGAAGGGTCTAGTGGAGAGACGCTGTCGGCGGTTTTAAAGTCTGTGAAGCCATCATCAGCGCTGACAGACTTGAAATCTGCAAATCCTTCTCCTGCAAACCAAAGAGAACCATTTCAGATTATCAACAATATTTGTGATGGCAGAGAGACGCAATGGGAAACTGACATGAGACAAGAAAGCCTCAGCTGCACCAGCCATGATTCACTCCTACAAGAGAGGAAGCGTGTGGATCAGTTACAGCTCTCTCATGTGGTGAAACTTCCTGTCTTCTGATGAACTGTGGGCTGCAGAGTGTCCAGAAAGCAGCACACATCACTGCACAAAAAGCTACATCATCTAAAGACACACTAACATGCAATGAACTATTCAAACTGGAACAGAAAATGACAAAGCAATTCCGCAAAGAAATGTCCATCTTAACACCTTGTTTGCTCTCATTATGTCTGAATATCCCTGAACTTTGCAAGTGAAAATTTCTCTAGGTGAAGTAATAGAAGCCAGCTTGCTGCTAATGCTATTTTGATGCTATTCCTGCCCTGATACAACAGGAAGCGATCTTGGAAATCACCATTAATACTGGGAAAACACAACAGCACAACATATAATTAGATTAGTTTTATACTGAACAGTCAAATTCTGCTACTGTAGGGTAAATATTCTAAATGTTATTCAACAGAATGTGTCAGAATATAACGCAATCCGGCATACTTAAGTAGATTTCTTGGTTACAATTCATTTTACAGTACACATATTCACCATTAACTAGTTGCTTATTATACTGCGTATTAGTAGCATATTGGCTCTTTATTAGTCACTAATTCCCTCAATAACCTCCCAATTCCTGCTTATTGACAGTGAGGATGTTGTAGTACATGAATTAGGAGCTTCATAACCCTAAGCCCTAGAATAAGGCATTAAGAAGTGCTTTATAATGACCATTAAAAGAGCCAATGTGCTACTAATATGCATATTAATAAGCCACCACTTACTGTTGAATATGTCTACAGATTTTTCTTAAAAGATATTTAAAGCGGAGTAGAAGCTGAAATGACCAGTTAAGATGGGTATCTTTTGCAATGAGAAAACTCCCTATATACTAGAAAAAGAGCAGCAGAGACATTTTTGGAACAGAATCTTTTTGTCTGAATTTTTTTAAAACCCGCCGCTTGAGTAAACCACACAGAAAAAAGCCACAATGCAGTCTTGAGTTTCAGCGCTTGTTAATGCACTGTGGTATAATATAAGCGTGGACTGAAACAGAATCTGTTCACACTGCTGGTGCACGGTGAAGAAGAGATAACTAATGGGCTCATTAAGGAGATGGAGCCTGACAATGCCAAGGAAAGGTCACCGCAAAGCATGACTTACTGGAGTTGTAAGAGCCGTCCCCATCGGAAACTGTTCTAATGAAACAGGGACGGGAAACACACTGGTATCAAGCCTGCAGTCTTGCAAAACAAGGTACAGTGTAAACATGGTAGCCTGACAGCTCCCCCCAAGTTAGAAAACAATGTTTAATTCAAGAGAATCTAACACTACAACCAAAAAACAACAAAGATCTTCTAAAGAGGATGTGATATTTATTTTGAAGGTCTCTCCTGTCCTTTAGCCACGTGCCTGCAGGGACCATCTCAGAGCCCAAAATGTCGTCTTTAAGCGCAGAGACCACGAGGATGTGGCACCCAGAAACGTATTTTAAAAACTGCTAATATACTAAGCTGCTTTGAATGTAAGAGTGTTTCTTAGAGACAGACTTGAATGTGTAAGAGAGGGAGGCTGAGTTTCTTACCGACTGGTTTCTTGTCAGCAGGCTGCTCGAGCTGTCTGAACACGCTGTATTTATCTCCAATATCTGGATAAGAACAAATAAAGAAGAAAGCGTGAGCAGAAGAGTACGACACATTCAACAAGGCGGGCAGGTGTTGCTTTAATGCAGTTTGCTATAGCGCTGTATCGTCCAAGGACCAAAACACAGAGTTTATAAGAAGTTCAAAACATTTCCATAAAACTGAAGGTGCACTCATTTAAGCTGCTCTGGGAATAGTTTCCTCTGCATTACGATTTAAGTAGACCTAAAGTTGCTGCAGGTAACCTTCAGGGATGAATATTATGTGCAAAAGTAATAAAAATGCTGTGGTAGGTGGATAGAAAAGGAGGTTGCACTATTCCTCCGCTGTGTCATGGTGAAATGTGGAAACCCATATGAGGCACCTGAGGTGATGGTGTCAGAGCGGGAGTGGGAGGTGTGTCATTATCGGTGCCGCTGCGTCGGTTTAAACATCTCATACTTTTTTTTTACCTCCACCAACCGACTTTATTTTTTCCTCCCATTCTCTTCCCATTTCTTTATCCTGGCTGGAGCAATGTACCTAACATACCATAGACCCTATTGGAGATATAGGAGGTACCTGAGGCAGGGGCTGTAGGCTCTGCGGGCTGATCCACAGACAGCTGCTTGAAGACGGCGTACTTATCAGAGGAGGTGACGGAGGTGGAGGAGGAACCAGAGACTGGAGTCAGCATGGCAGGTGCACTGCAGAGACACAATAGCTATACTCAGACATCAGGAACAGTGAGGTTCAAGAGCAGAGTTTAATCCCCATAAGCTGCCTGAGCTGATGGAACATTTGCCCTCAGCTGAAAAAGTTTTGGAGAGGGGTTTTTTTTTTTTTTTTTGTTAAAAGCTTTTTCATTCTACTCAGTACTAAATACTGTTGCGACTATAACTGATGCAAGCTGAGGGGAATTTTATGAGTGTCTTTGTTATATTCATGCTAACACTGAGAAAGACTAAGTCACACTTGCAGTGGTTGGTCAGTATTTGTCTGCCTTCGTATACTATAAATGTCTCCAATTATCAGTCAAGGCAACGTTTGGCATGATGTTGTGGGCTTACTGAAAGGTCTCCTTATTAAACATCTGTGCTGTTTCTTAAACCAAAGCTCCTCCAATTTGGGCACAGATGACTGGGCTTCTTTGAAGCGATGCTGCCGTCAAATTCTGCCAAATGGCATTCAGCCCAATAAAGACCAGCTCGGTTGCAGTGTTTGCGATTGTGCTTTTGGTTTTTAAGTTTTTCACTTATTTTGCCTGAAACCAAGTTAAATTAAAAGGAACAGTTTGACATTTTGGAAGACACGCTTCTTTGCTTTTCTTGTCCAAAGTCAAATGAGACAGTTGATGCCTCTCTCATTTTTTTTGAAACAGAGGAAAACGGTGGTAAAAACAAAGTCTGCCTACCACCTGCAGCTCGCTAATTAACATGTATCTTGCTTGTTTAATCTGTACAAAAATGTTATGTTGCCAAGACACTGGTTACTGGACCCAGACAAGAAATAACCCTGACCCTAGCCTGGCACAAATGCTCCTTTTTTACACTTTGGTTTTTGCACAAATTCGTCAAACAGGCTATAAAGTGGTTAATTAGTGTGATTTGGTGGTGCTTATTTGTTACCTTTGGACAGAGCCAGGCCAGCCATTACCTTCTGTTTCTAGTGTTTGTGGTAAGCTAAGCTATCGTTGGCAGTAGCTTCATATTTGCTGTGAAGATATGAGAGCGGCATCAATCTTCTCATCCAGCTCACCACCAAAAACCAAATAAGCTTATTTCCAAAATGCATTCCTTTCCTTTGGTTTCAGTATAAATCTATCACAAACAAATGAAATGATGTGATGACCGTGTGTTATGTCCTGATGCCCTGTGAGATACAGAGCTGAACATTTGCTCTGCAACAGTAGCTGATCTGATGACATAGTAGAATCATGCATGAAGGGAAATGATTAAGCTCACGTTCCAGAGAATATTAGTTTCCTCAAAGCGCTTTCTATGCAAGACATCTGACAGTAAGTCACGCCTGCCAGTTCAGACTGGCGAACCAACATGAGCTTTTCTGCCTCTCACTTAATCAGCCAGCGATCTCAGACTGTGGGGAATTCTTCTTACATTGCTGAAACAGTCAGCAGTGTATGTTTTCAGGGGAGAAATAGAGGGGAGTTATAAAATTATTCTCTTTGTCTTTCAACAGATAATTGCCTTTCAGCTTCCTCTCTCCGTGAAAAGGACGGTCTCTCCATATGGGCTTGGAAAGTAATATAAAGAAACGAGCTTATCGACTGTCCACTGAAATGAATTCATTAAGATATGACCCTTACTCATTGTTATTCTGGGGAGGTTATTATGAGATATTAAGACAGTGTGTCTGACTGTATGGTTTCCAAGATCGACAATGCAAGACAAGTATTATGCAGATTCACTCAGCTATAAATAACTAACGAGGGCTGAACATTGGACCCTCATCACTGCAAACACTTCTTCAGAAAAGTAGAAGTTGAAGTGCAAAAGGACACAGAAATAATGAGGAACACTGAAGATACAGATATTGTGTAATGTAAACTCAGCATGACAGCCAGTAAAAATCTGTCAAACCACAACCCACAGCTTTTTAAGACACTTAATTCTGCAGGGTAGAATTTAAGCGAGAAAACGAATGCATTGTCTAGGGCTCCTCAGTGCCTGCACTGCCCTGTACCTGTTTTGGTGCTGCGGTGCGATGGTGGTGGGGAAACTTCCACCTGACTCCCCCTGGAACTCAGTGAACGCCTGGTCTCCTGCTCCTGGTTTTGGAGCCTCCTGGAAGTCCTGGAAGTCATCGTCATCGGCTTTTGTCGCCTGAGTCAACAACATGTTCGTGAGCAAGATGTGAAAGAAGAGCAACTAAAGGAAAATGCAGAACTGAAGGCGGCGTCACCTGTGCAGGAGGGAAACTCGCGATGAAGTTCGTGTTTGTGGGTGCTTGAGCGGGTGCGGCCGGTGTCATGGCCATGACTGGTGGAGCTGGTGTGGGCATGGCCATGGAGACCGGGGGCTTGGTCATCATGGGCTGCTGGTGCTGGGGCATGACGGGGGCCATGGCCATAGCCAGGGCCGGCAGGTTGGGCACTGGTGGAGAAGGGAACTGACTGAGGATTTCCACATTCATTGCTGGGAGGCCGCTCTGAAAGCAAGGAAGCAGGTTTAAAGGACACCATTAGTGATATTTTTGTTTTTTATTACTATCAACAAATCCAATGAAAAGATCAAAACCATAAAAGAATGCCTGATGCCGGGATCAGGGCTCCGCAGCACAGATGGAGCGAGGAAGTGAGCGAGCATTGAGAGGGAAGCAGGCACACTGTGGGATTTGTTGAGAAAAACACAGAATGACGCCAACCTTATTTTATTTTACTCTTCCATGATTTCCTTCTGTAAGAATGCTGCAAATAAATTTCACTCACAGCTGTCAGGGCACAGCGGCTACTGTAAATCTATTTTATTTGACGCCATCATGTATTTGCTGAACTCGGGGAAAAAAAAAAGACTCATTTTTGCATATAAATGATTCAATAAAGTCAAGTTCCTCCTGAGCAGATGTCACAGGCAGACTCAAACTTTTTCCCTTCACAAGAGAATGTACCTTGTTGTGCTTGTGTTTTAAGACTCTTGAGGATTTACATCACCAAAGGTGTCTTATTATTCCTAGCATGGAAGCGGTGGCAGGCAGCGTTTCGTGAGCTGCCTGCAGATTTGCATCCTCCCAGGGGTGGCGGTGACAGGCCCCAGCTAAGGATGATAAGAAACCTCCTGCCAAACTCGGCTGATGGGGACTCAGACGTATATTCAGCTTACAATGCTTCACAAGCCCTGGGCTGATTCACAGCACTTCCTCCTTCTCCTTATTGGTAGCTAAGCCTAATTTCAGCGAGGAGTTCATAGCGAAGCTCTGTGGAAGCCACGGGGGATGATTAGCGAAGTTGTCTAAGTGGATAATTTGTCTTGACTTCAGTGTTTACCTGTGCCACACCAATTAGTGCAAGTACAGTGTATAGCTCCTCCTTGGTCAGCATGCCAGGTGTTGTGCGGTTGGCTGATGCCCAGATTTGCCCCAGTGCTTCCCTTGGAAGCCCCGATGACATTAGTATTGGGTAGAGTTTGGCTGTGTCGATCCCTGCTGGAGTCATGGTGAATTCAAGAACCTTCTTGAACATTTCTGAGAAAAGAAAAGCAGAAAGGAAAATATTCATTTGTGAGATTCATATGTGTCTGACAAATTCTCAATTAAAGTGGAGATTTATAGAGTGGAGTTTCATTTCCTTTCACAAAACACAGCGTAATGTCAAATATGAATACGTGAACCGTTAAACTGGGCTCATTCGTGTACAAACGTTTACCTGGGACGAGGCTGTCATTGTAAAGCCAGGCTGGCAGCATGGGCTGGATGTGCTCTTGTTGTGGGTACACACCAACACCTGCTGTCACACACACACACACACACACGCGCACACACACACATTCACACAAACACAGTTAGTTGTGATAGCAAAAGCCTTGTCCAGGCATACGATTTGCCAAGCCTCTTGGCAGCTGAGCCCTGCTTGTACCCAACTCAACAAAAATCATACACCTGATGTCTGGAAGGCTCGCTGCAGATGTAATGCTCCCCTGCACTGAATCACAAGCGTCCTGCCACGTCAGACATCTATAAATCAGTCTGCGAGCCATTTCCAGCCTCAAGGAGACGGGAGAGAGGAGACCGCCTTGTAAGAAAAAGTAACTAAAAATCTAATTTAACTGTTGACATTGACCTAAATAGACCTTTTTTTCCCAGCAAATAGACTAACAAATGTTTTGGAAAAAAGATACGGCTCGTTTTGAGTGCCCAACACTGGCAAGGCATCTGTTTACTCAGGCAGCCACTTTGCACATAATACTCCCATCAGTCTTGGGCAGTTAAATGAATCTTATTACAAATCTCCCCAGTCTCCATAATGAGCCTCTATATTTCCCTCGATGACATGGACACAGACAAACAAATAACAGGACAAAGGAGTCGCCGAATGCATGCACAATCAGACTTGGATTATGTTTGGGCCCCGGCGGCACCTGCCAATACATGCGCATCCCTGTTAAACCAAAGCAGTCAGCATGCGCCAGAGGTCGTTCTCTGAGAGGGCGTTACACAGCAAGGGAACAGACGGCAGCTTATTGAGTCAGCAGGTATTACCCCAGGACCGTGACAGACACAGTCCATTTCCACAATGTGTGCAGAGAGCGCCAACATGAGAGGGCCCCGCTAATGAGATTTGGCCTGAAGTGACAGAGGTATAAAGCTGGCAGAAATAAGAGCAGAGACTTGGCTTAGGAGAAGATGTAAAGACACCAGAGAGGGTACCTCACAGACACCGGCACTCCATAACAATCTCAGAGGTGAAGGAAATGTCAGCGGGATTTCATTTAACAGCACATAGGCTACAATACTATGAAGCGCAGTCCAGAATCTGGTATAAAACAATCATGACCCAAAGAGATTCAATAGATTAAGCTGTTGTAACAGAATAAGAGTGAAAATTTTTCCTCAGGAAGAGAAAGAAAACTACTGCTTTGATTGTGTGTTAATATTGCAGCAAAGCAAGGGAGAGAAGAAGAAGCTATAAAGTCTAATAAACAGGCACTTCTCTCACCACTGTCACTACCGCTTTGAGGAGACGAGTCAGCAGCCGGGAGGGGGGCACTGGGTGCTGACACCGGGGCCTTGGGCAGCCTCTCTACGATGAAGACAGAACTCAAGTCCTCAGGGGCCACAGCCCAGTTCCTGGATTTAGTGCTGGACTGAAACTGGGTTGAAACTTTAGCTCTAGGACCCATTGTAGCCAAACGCTGCTTGGACTTAAAGCTAACCTGAGCCGTCTTATCAGCAGTAAGATCGCATGAGGAGAATAGCTTCTCTTCCAGGGACGGGCCTAGAGGGGTGAATGAGCAACAGGTTTCTTGACAACACACACTTGCTATGCACAGCAGTTTGTTGCTACATTTAGAGGAATATTCACTAAGCAATGTGGTCATTTTTTAACAGTCAAATTCAGTTGGTCCTTACTTATTAAAGAACTGCACCGAGGTTAAACTGGAGAAAAGTGCTGCAAATGAAAACCGTGTATCTGGTTTCATGTTTTTAAAAGGAAGCTGAAATTTAACGTCTGGAAAACACAGGTTTAAAATCTGCAGCAATGCTTTATCAGACCCATATAGAGACAGAGAGAGACGATAGCCAGTCCAACTAATGAATGAGAGACGCACAGACAGAAATGGCTCACGGCAGGTTCAGCCCACTGTGATATGACTGACAACCCATTCAGTCTGATCTTCTCGTTGAGCTGATAACATCAGACTGTTCAACGAATACTTCCCTGCATTCAGCCTTCCTCTTGCAGCATGAACACACGCTTGCAGTTCCAAGACTCTTCAACCACTATTACAAGTTTAGCAGCAGAGAAATACTTTCTTTAGTTTTACTTTTATCACTGCACACTAGCTTTAAACACGAGCATCAGATATTATTTAGCATTACTTTATAAATCAGAGGAACTGCGGCTGAGCTCATTTACATCTGTGAGCTTTATCTGTAGTAAATATCAATGAATGCAAGAAGCATTCGGGGCAGTGATGCAAACTTTTCTAGCCCTAATGAAATATGCAGCATGCTTAGTGAAAATCCCCCATAATGTGTTTATATTTGGTTTACAGTATGTCCTCTCTGCACTGTTACATTCTTTCCTGCACGTAGTGTATTAATCCCATATTACCACCGGGACCAATTAACCATGTCAAATTTATGTAACTTGCAATTTTAATTCTACATTATCTGAACAAGGAAAGTTTGCCCATTTCCCAGATAAAGCTGCAAAGTATATCCCTATGGTCTCTCTTCACTTCTGTCAGAGGCAAGCGTGAGGCCACCTAATCTGCTTATTCCAGATGCTAAACAACTAGGTCAGAAATGTCTCAGAGGACTGGGGGATGGCGCTCGATGGAGGGCGAGCTGTTGCATTTCTCTGGACAGGAGGTGATCTCTCCATCCTGTCATTCATAGTCTAGAGACGAGAGCTGTCACCGAGCAGCTGCTCATCCGAGAGATGAGACGGCAGATGACACATGAGAGTGACAGTCTTCTATCTGCGCACAAACCATAAACGGACTCAGTATCGATGGTGGATCCAGCTACTATATGGCCAAAACCTACTGAGAAACAGTGTCTCTTAAATGATGAAGCAAGTTGGATTTCTTATGTATTCTGCAGCCTTGTTTGCCCAGTTCATAATGTCTGGTAGCTTTAAAGCTTTAGGTAATGAGGCCAGGCCATCTGCTGTGCTGGCTGCATGCTCTCACACTGTGACGCAGGCCAAAACCAGCTCAAAATCCAGGCGTACCAGTGAAAATATTCAGCATCAGCACTAAAAGCAGCACTACAAGTAAATAAAAAAAAAAATCCTCCAGATTCATTTGAAGTGTAAATGGTTGAGTATAAATTATGGGGACGGGAGGGGGAGGTGTCAACAAAGCAAAAGAAGAGTTACCTTGAAATGTAGATTGGGAGCTGGTGTTGACAGCAGAGTGCTGGGTGACAGTGGGGATGGACACAGAGGCAGGGAGGGACTGAGGGAGGGAGGAGGAAGAGGAGGGCAGACCTGCCCGAAGGGATGGGGATGAAGGTTGGACTGGGAAAGCATTTACAGGACCCTGAACAAAGTCACTAAAGTCGTCATCGTCCTCAGAGAAACCTGTCTTGGGAGCAGAGGACGAAGGCTGGCCGTGGCCCTGAGAGGAGAGGCCGAAGGTGGAGGAAGTGGAGGAGGAGGAGGGCAGAGGGAAGGAGGCGGGGGCGTCTAAAGGCCCCTGAAAGTCACTAAACTCGTCATTGTCCTCGGACAAAGCTGGGGGGAGGGAGTGAGTGGTGACAGACGAGTGTGATGGCGATGAGTCTGCAAAAATGAAGAAATAATGATGATGGCACAACACATGACACACACTACAATGGAGAGTGAATTAAGGGCTGCACAATGCAAGAGTGAGATTAGACTATTCTGAGCAAGACCAGAAACTGTAGAACTGCTTATTTCGATTCAATAAAAAATGCTTTTTAAATGAACTACAGATTATCAAGTTTAAAAACCACCATTTGTATAAACTAGGGCTGTACCGAATGTCTTTTTTGGATCACACAAATCGTAAAAAATCCTTCACAGCCACTCGTGGAATCTAACTCTACAAACTATATATAATACGAATGAATATTAGTGTAGCCTAAGCTAAATCTGCAACTCTGCAGAAATACCAGCTTTAAACAGAATAAACAGACATGCAAAAAAAGCCTCGAAGCAGACGAATGTTGATTTAGAAATCGAACGTCAACGTTATGAATGAAGCTTCGAAGCTTCAAACTATTCGGTAAAGCCCTAGTATAAATGTCAACACCAGAATAATGCCTCTGAAAGCAGACCAAAGCTGTGCGTCTGGACGCCTCCAGTGGATCACAAGATAAATCTGAGGGGGCTCTTGAGCTGATTAAAGTGATAGAAAAGCAGAAAAAATGCTCTGCGGCATAAAATTTCTGTTCTATTTTTCAGACTTATCTCTCATCTTTGCTTTTTTCTTGTGAAATACTGGACAGTTTTATCTTATTGTTGCTTGTAATTATCAAAATTAAACAATTCGATGGGTGAAAAAGGTGAAAATCCATCTTCCCTCACAACTCGCAGACATATTAAACTTGTGACAAGCAGCTGTTAAATAGACACTTTTAAGGTTTCACAACACAAACAGGTTGAGAATTTCAGGCTGTTTGTCAAATGTGTGACTACAATTATATGAAATGCACAGGAGCAAGTTCAGTGAGGGAAATCTATAGTTCAGGATGTGAACACTCACATCAGAGGTGCACAGATATAAAAGTCAAGACACTACTGACAGGTGCACAGATGAAGTGACAGATGGGAAAACTAATGTAATAAAAGAAATGTGATTAAGAATCTGTGCTGCGTATTATATACTCAGAGGCAGGCAGAAAATCCCAATTTTGGCTGGTCTGGCTGTCAGCTGGGCAGTCATCGTGCTGACCTGCCTCTGACCCAGCCATTATTCTCAGGCGGAGGCATTTCAGCATAGCTCCAGAGAGCTGATCTGCCGATGGAGAGGCACTACGGGGGAAAAAAACCCGAGATTACATTTAAAAGCGCTGAGGTGAAGGTACCTGGCTTCTTGGTCTGTGATGATGGAGTGGGGTGCATCTTCGCGTCTCTGCTGAAGCCATCCAGGTTGCCTTTGATTGCCTCCAAGGCATCATCACGGCTCTTTTCTCCTGTCTGAGTACAGGACAATAGAGGAGGATCAAGAGCCCAGAGGGTTAGTGGACAAACCAGAAAAAACAGCAGAATAAAGAGGCTGTGGAGTGAGACTCACCTTGGGTTTGACACTGCTGAGCAGCCTCAGCTTCTGTTTCTGCTCCTCAAACTGTCTTCTTTTCCTGTCCTCCTCCAGCATCTTCTGCTGCTGCTCTAGACGTTTTCTAAAGGGCAGGAGGAGCACAGACATTATATAAGAGCCGAGTGAATAACATTCTTCAGCAGGTTGGGAAGAGGGCAAGAAGGGGGCGCGCACGATATACTCCATGCAGACATCCAGACATGAAATGGCCAAAACTGAAGAAGTCTGAAAAACTCCTGTTCAACACTGAAGGGGTTTTTGAGTAAAATGCAGGGCGATTAAATGCAGTATAAAACAGGAAAAAGGAGGCTTAACTGACAATTTCCTCTGAGCCAATACGTATTACACATAAATATAACTAAACCTAAATTCATATCATAGTATCATAAGTGTTTTGGGGGCATTTTAGCCTTTATTAAAGTATCAGTAGACAGTAGAGAGCTGAAGGGACAAGGTGAAGAGAGAGAGATAAAGGAAGCAGGAACATTGCTATTACTTGGTCAGTACCTTAAACCCCCAAAGCACCATGACACCCCCAGATCCTGAACATTTTCAACAAAGATATGGTGTAATACTTAGAAGAACAATCAGGAATATATATTTGGATAGAAACCACTGAAAATATGTCAAGTATTTAAAGAAGGGGAGCTATACAACCTTGAAGGGGAAAAGAAGACCATAAAGACCATAAAGTTAACTCAAGAGCAGCAGCGCTGAATCTTCGAGTGATTCAGTGTCTCAGTAAAGTTTTTGTACAACATAACAAGACTAAGAGCTCGGTGAGGCTGCAGAGCTCTGCGCTAAATGCTAACATACAGATTTTCAGTTCATGTAACGTTTACCATGTTCACCATCTTAATTTAATTATCTTAGTACAGCTGAGGCTGATGGGAATGTGGTAAGTTGTGCAGATATTTGGTCATAAATCAATGTGCTGGACAAACTAAAATTATGATGTTGTTGTTTCACAGTACCACACTACGATGTGAGCACTCATGCTTACAAACACATTCGACACACACACACACAAAGAAGAAGAAACACATCAGTGTTAAAAAGTCTTACTGGTGCTCCTCAGCCATTTGTTTTTGCATGTCAGCAGTGTACTGGGGTCCAGCAGGTCTCATACCCATAAACTGTGGCTGACCCAAGAACTGCATCCCAGTGGTCTGCATCCCAATAGCCATCCCACCCTGTCAGACACACAGACAGACAGACAGACACAAAAAAAGAAAAACAACATTGAAACAGCAGCTCAGATATCTCATTAGCATTCCCACTGTCCCACATTATTAGCAAGTTTGTTAAAATACTACAAACGTAAAACCTACATTTAACCTAAAAATCAAAACGGACAAACAGATTCAAGAGGACAAATAAAACCTCTGGGCTGTATCTTCCCAATATCACACCTCAAACAGATAAGCTCACCTGCATAGGCATGGCTCCCGGGGGCATCTGTCCCCCAAAGTTCATTCCCATCATTCCCTGCATGTTGGGCTGCATGACAGGAACCATGGGGAAGCCCTGCTGCTGCTGCTGCTGTTGCTGCTGCATGGGTACCATGCCTGCACAAACACACACAAACACTGCCATGATGTACTGTAGACATGACAAAGAATAGTGTATTCAATTACTGTTTGAAGCAGGAAAGCGGGCCCAATTTCTAGAACGCTGGAAAAGACTTCATACAAGTCTGGAGTTTGGGAAAAAAAAAGCCTCCAGAGTCTGGACATGACTCAGTATTGCAAATCAATTTCCTGGACAGCTGGAAAAAGACACGGGCTCAGCAACATCCAAATCTGTTTTTCTGGTGACTACTGTGACAGCTCGGAGCAAAACAAGAGGAGTGAGTGTGTGTGTGTGTGTGTGTGTTGGGGGGGGGGGTTGTTTGTTTTCACAGATGCTGTGTGAGCTGACAGCCAGAGCTGAGCAGCCAGCTCCTACTGCAGCCACCAGATGATTCACCATGTTAGGGCTCCACAGGGCTGAGTAAGTGGCTTGTTTTGGAGGCTGCACACAATCTACTTTGTCTAAAATGACATGGCTAATGGGAGCATGTAATGACCCCTTAGAGATGCTTATCCCAGCGGTGTGTGGATGTTTATTCAGGAGTGTTACTGCAAAGTCAACAGCCTAAATATGACAAGCACACACCGCTGAATGATCTGGTACATCGGAGGCCTGCAATGCAATGCATGCTGGGTGTGGGTAAGAAAGGTGTGAGCTCCAATGTGCCGAATGTTTGATGCTGGCCGGGGTTTGACAGACATCTATTACTAATCTTCAATGACAGCTGACAGCCGTGTGATCAGCAAACGTGCATGTTGTGATCTGAATCAAAACTTTCGGAAAGTAAACTTGGATCGTCTGGTTTGGAAATCAGGAAAACAGCAGTGTAACTCACCTTGTGGAGGTCCCAGACCTCCTCCAACAGGATACATGAAACTGAAGGGGGAAAAAAAGAAGAAATGCAGGTTATGTGATTCAAACTGAGGCTGAAGTAAAGAAATACACACAATAACACCTTAAATCAGCTTCAATAAACAGACCTATCTCCACAGAAAGAAGAACGGTCTGGCAAAAGAAAAGAACAGCTGCTAACTCTTTTACATTTGGACCTTTAGCAAACAGGTTTGGGTAAGTTGCCATTTTCTCCATAGATTAGCATTGGAGGTTGTTGTTTCCCAACAGGGACTGTGAACCCCTGTGGCTATAAACCTGCCACTGTCCACCTATTTCAGGTATCCTGTGGTACGCTTATCACCACAGTATGAGTCAGACTAGGTCATCTGCCAGTTTTCTATGTGAACTCATAATGTGAGGAAGGAAATTCATTCATTCATTGTGCCTTTCTACAACCTCTGCGTAAGTCATCATTTGAAATTCACTTTACAGTCCCTCAATGCAGGAAATCTGGGTTGAGCTTTCACCCATGCTGCATCCACATTCAGCACACATAAAAGACAGAGTAAGACAGTGAACAAGAAGCTAAGAACATAATAAAACAGGTGATGTAAGAGGACATTTTATACAGAATGATGTTAAGTTATATACTGGAATATGGCAGAACAATAAATAAAAGCCTTGTTTGCTATTCAAAATGTTGACATGACATTGTTAGACGTGTGTTCACAAGGCCACCTGAGAACAACTTGTTCAGTTCTTGAGGTGTCTTTTTCATCATCTCCTGCTCCGTTGAGTCAGACCACATCTGAATTCAGGGTGTATCTTATTGTGCTGCTGCCGTCATTCCAAACACCGCATAAATAAAAGCTGCTTTTACTGACTCTGACAGGTAAGAGGAAAAAAACTGATCCTGAAATTGGTTGCTGTCGGCATCCGCTAATCAGCTAAAAGCAGAACGAGCCTCGCAATGAGCCTTTATTCTGCAAAACCGTTTCAGCATATTCACAAAGATCAGGTTCAAGGTGAATATCCACAACATTAATCCCAAA